>NC_061513.1:165679552-165936868 GCF_022539505.1 Lolium rigidum | reverse complement strand
GGGGAGTGTGTTCACCGAGACACAAAGTTTAAACCCACCCAAGCCCTTATTGACGCAATGAGGGATGCTCAAGAGGGGAATATCAAGTTCAACAGAGAGAATGACCAGCTGACAAAAGCCCTCAGGAATCCTGAACACGGAGGACGTGTACGAGGCAAAGGCGCCGACGTTTCGTGGGAAGAAGGGTTTTCCCAGGAAAATGACCCCTACGATTGCGTGAAGCCGTAAGAGAAAGGCGGATCGGGAAAAAGATGTTGTGGCGCGGTTGGCATCGGACTTCAATGAGATGAAGAAAACCCTGGATGGTCTAGTACAAGAAAGAGAGGCAGCTCGGATGCATGAAGATCATCCACCGGATGTCGGAAGCCAGCAGCGGAGAAGCGGCGTGGCTTCCACGGAGCCCCCACCGGATGGTGCACATGCACCGACGATCGAAATTACTGCACCGGAGCCTCTGGAGATCGAAATTACTGCACCGGAGCCTCCTCGCTACCCCGTGGACGATGTAAAGGAAATGAAAGAATGTCATCTGTATTATCCAATGGGGAACATGTCCATGAAGGTAGCCATCGGCAGTGCTTTTACCATGTGAACTGGAGCACTCCACCACAACAAGCCCATTCAAGATGGCTATGCTCGTGTCACGGTGGAGGACATAGTACAAGGGTTTGAGGACATGGAGATTGACATTGCTACACCTGAAGGGGAGAGAAGACTTGGAGATGTCAAGCGCCAGTTCATTCTATGGAAAAAGAAGTTTATCAAGTTTCCAGGCGAGGCACCAAGGCCAACAAGTCCACCCCCCTACGGTGGTGGTGGCAGTGGCGGCGGTGGTGGTGGTGGTGGTGCTTCACCTACACCTCCTTCACGTGAGCCGACGCCGCCCCCCAATTCACCTTCGGCGGGTAAGCAGCCGCCGCCCCCCAGTCCGCCCCGGGCGGGTAAGTAGACGCCGCCGCCCAATCCACCTCCGGCGAAGAAGCAGAAGCAGTCCTGGACTATTAACCCGGACCCTTATGTACCTAAGACCACAAAGGTACCGGAGCCATCACTGAAGCCTCTCCCCACAAGGCCTTTGGAACGTAGTGCCGAGGAAGTCGACGCGGCCGCGACTGCTGATTATGAGAAATGGAAGGCGGACTGCAAGAAGAAAAGAGAGCCCGAGCCCAAGCCAGTATTTTCTGATGAGCAAAAGAAGTGGGCTAAGTCATTTTTGAGCACACCGTCCCAAGCCGCGAAGAATCTGCCTGACGACTATGCACGTGAACTTCGTAGGCGGGCACTCATGTTGAAGGAGAAGAAAGAGCGGGCGGAGAAGCAGGAGAAGAAAGCCTTGGAGGAGGCCGAGAAAGAATTAGCAAGTAAAAAAAGCGGGAAACGAGTTGCCCAGCTCGGGGAACAAAGTAAACAATCGATTGCCCCGCTCATAGTGAAAGCCGCCGGTCCGGATGCCCCGATATCATAGAAGCTGCGGCAGACATGGATTGACTGTAACGAGTGCCGGAGAACAAGCGGCCAACTTAGGTATGACTCTTCGTGTAGTGTTAGGCCTTGAGGAGGCGCCAATGAGTAAACCAAGTAATTACATATGTGCGGAATGGGCCCCTCGTCGAGCCTGCGCAGGAAGAGGATCTACCTCAACAAATGAAAAATCTGCTAAATTGGTACAAGGGTTACATAAAAAATAAAAACGCCAAAGAATATATTTATGCGGAAGTTAGACATGAGCATCACTTCAAACATTACTATGTAACAATTCATCAGAGTGAATTGTTCCAGCTTTTCAATCTGCGCGAGCTCGACAAATCTATCATCAGTTGCTACGTTCTGTAAGTGATTTATTTCTACTCCATCTCGTTCATTGCCTGCACTATATATATGTCCTAACTATATTGTTCTGTACGCTATTATGCAGAATGAAGATTAAGGAATGCGGAGTAAAGAACATCCATGATGTTGGGTTCATTGACCCACACATCGTTAATGGATATGTGTTAGAACATCACCCCGCCGACGTGGAGGAAGACCTGTGGCGGTTTCTTTCAAAGCAGGAACTCAAAAGTGATATTCTATTTCCTTACCATTTTGGGTGAGTGTTTCTGTCTTGAGCACATTCTCTTTTGTTTACTCCATGCATGGTATGTGGCTAATCGATGAGTTATGCATGATTGTGCATGTATCGTGTCCGCAGGTTCCATTGGATTCTGCTAGTAATTAAATTTCACGACTCCACAGTTCTCGTCCACGACTCTCTGAATATGGATTCAAAGCTTTGGGCCGACATGAGAAAAATGATGCAGAAGTAATTATTTTCATTCATTTGCGCTCTATATCGATCGGCCTATTTCGTTCATTTCCTAATATCAAGTAACTAATAACTCTCTTGTTCATTTAATTTTCTTTGCCTCGTAGGGTTTGGAGACGGTTCGTAGATGCCAAGGTCGGTGAGTTCAAAAAAGAGCTACATTTTATGCGGTCAGTGAGTGGGACTGGGGATATTCAGCCACCGGGGACCAATCTATGTGGATACTATGTTTGTGAGATGATCCGGAGATACACCCCCTGAGCGGGTTTCGTGTGAGAAAAATATCAAGAGGAATAACCTCCGGAAGATGCTTAGTCCAGAAGCTCGCTTCCGACCACTTCAAGAGGAACTAGCTGGATGGATCGCGAGGGAAGTCGTCGATCCTAAAGGAGAACACTATGTAGAGGACGTAGAACTTCATATGCACTAAATTATGTATGGAAACTTGTTCAAAATTGTATATGCTGGTCATCCGATATTGAATATATATTGTATATTCCTCTTGAATTCTCTTTGGTTCTAATTTCAAATTTGTTTGAAATTGTACATTCATATGCATGTATGTAGTACCGTAGAATATGTGAAACTCCTTCAAAATTAAAATAAAACACAAAAGAAATAAAACAATACAAATTAAAAAGAAACCAGGTTTAGGGGGGGCTAAAACCCTAAACCTGCGGCGGCCTTTATTCGCCGTTGGCCACAAGAACCGCGACTAAAGGTCCTCCGCCCCGACCGTCGCCTGGCGCCCACGTGGATGGGCCTTTAGTCGCGGTTCGTAACCAACCGCGACTAAAGGGGGGGGGGCCTTTAGTCCCGCATGTTTAATACCGGTTGCGCAACCGGTATTAATGGACGTTCCGAACCGTGACTATTGGCCATTTTTCCACCAGTGCAGCCGCTCCACTCCTCGCCGGGTCCGGCACCGTTATGGCGTCTGTGCGGGCATGTGGTACAACGCTTGTTGTGGTCTCTGGCCAATGTTTTTTCTCGTTGTCTAAAAACCAGTGTGGCACCGGTATTACCAGCCGAATTTTTCCAAAAAAAATATCCAAATTTTGATAAAATTCATTAAAATTGATTAAAATAAAAAATGGAAAATACCGTCCGGCATTTTTGCCACACCCAGTCGTGAAGCTCCCCATGGCACTCCCACATGTCGATCAGCCATAGTGACTGGCAAGAGATGACGACGGCTCGCCCGGCGACAACAATGTAAGAGCATCTCCAGTCGCGTCCCCCAAACCGTCCCCCAAAGGGCTTTGGGGCGCGCCGGACAGAAAATGCGTTCCAGCCGCGTCCCCCAAAGCCCATTTTTGTCCGGCGCGCCCCGATACGGTGTCCGGCGCCCCGAGCCCGTCCCCGTCCATAGGGGACGCACCGGGGACGCCGGACACAACGAAAAGCGAGGCGAACCGACGCGGGCCCGACCCGTCAGCGGCACAGGGAAAATTCATCTCACACTCCCGCCAAATCCCGCCGCTCCCGCCAAATCGCGCCTATACCGCCGCGCATTTCGGGCCTCCCAAAACATATCCCGCCACCGATTCATTTCTCCTATCCCGCCGATTTGTTTCTCCCTCCCGCCGTCCACCCGCCGTCCACCCACCGGCGCTACCCTCTCCACATGGCGCCGCCGACAGCCCCCAAAAAGATGGCGAAGAAAGCGGCCAAGAAGCCGCCGGGCAATGGGACAAAAGGGGCGACAGCGCCGTTCGCGAGGCCGCGGAAGGCGCCGGCTTTGAAGAAGAAGCCTGAAGGATGGACCGACGATCAATGGCAGCAAGATTGCATGCGCCGGAAGCTATCGACGGCGGAGCGGAAAGGATGGAGGGCGGCGGAGCTGGAGAAGAAGGCTCTGACGGCGCGCCAGCACCAGCACATAATGGCCGGGTGTATCGCCGCCACCAACGCGAGCCCATATAGTACGAACGTGCCGGTGTACGTTCCGGGAGTCTTCTCTCCGTCGTCATCTGCCTTCTACAACGAAGGCCCCTCCGGCACTCCCGGGTGCGTGACGCCTAACTTGTCGCCGCACTACCAGGATGCGCTACCGCACGGCGGCTTCAACCCCAACAACCTCTACTCCCCGGCGTACGAGCAGCGGGAGCCAGGACCCGGTCCGGACGGCGGCCCTTTCACCGGCTGTAGGTGTAGCACCCTACCTTTTAATAAAGGCAAGATACCTGTGTATAGTGCTATTCCCGGGATCACTGATAGCACACACATTACAAAATATAGTAATCATTGCAATAGTATCAAATTACTACATCGTTGATCCAGAGGGTACAATAAAACCTTACAAATTGCATAGTCACATGGACTAGCTCAGAATAAACACAACGGAAATGTAAATCATCAATGAGCCTTCATCATCTTCATGTGCCACAGGCAGTCATGTTGGAATGTAGACTCGAGATCCTACCACGTACTTCTCCTCAGAAAATCCTGCACGTTTGAATATGCAGCCCCATCGAATGGAGGTCAGTACAATGATGTACTGGCAAATGACACTTATATGGTGGCAGTTTTGGGCATGACTATCTACATGATATTTGGCAAGTGGAGTTTAGGCAAATTTGCATAAAGCCAATTTTACCCTACATTTTATTTCAAAATAAAACATTTTTGAAAATCTTTGAATGACCTTATGAAATCACACCATGGTTAAATCCTCCATGGGTTTTAGAATAATCACATGGTTACATCTCCCATGAGTTTTCGAAGGTTGATCAAATTTTAAATACATTCAGAAAACAATGATGAGATTCTTCCGTACATTCCTTGCCTAGAAGCTCAAATTGTCCATAACCGGGGACACGGCTAAGATCTTGGGTTTAACTCTCGAGAGGTTGTGCACTTTCACCTTACGACCCACCCTTCCCAAGAGAAGAATGAGACAAGATCTTTCAGAAGAAGAATTCAACCATACAAACTAGACCCGTTCCCTTGGCCGTCGCCTCCACCCACTGTCTAGCCACAAGTTGAACCCTCACAACTTACTTAATCCCGGCAGAGCCCATAATACCATAAGGCTGCACTGGAAGCTAACTAAAACATGGACGACATAGTAATCTCTTTAATCCTGGGTGGCCAACCACAAGTGGAACTCACAAGCTTAAAACCCCTCACAGGTAGTAAACCCCCACACGATCCCCTGGTGAAAACCAGGTGTGCAGTCAAAAGCGACCACTCTACAACATGCGCACTCTCAGGGATTCACCACTTTAGCCCACTCGGGCGTGGACTCGAGCAGCCGCCCACCAATCAACCAATCCACCCAGGTGTTTCATTAAGGTTATTAATTTTCACTTTTCAAACCATCATAATCAAAACAATGAAACAAGCATTTGGCATTTGATGTTGCGGAAGCGTAAATAGAGTATCCTATCAACAGGTTCAGGAGTAGCTACACACTACTAGGGTTTGCTAAGCATAGCATAATACTTTTCTTTTGAAATCAAAATCCTACCATGCATACTAGTTTCAAAACACTAATGCATAATTAAAACAGTAGGATTTGAATGTCACTTGCCTTTTGGTAGTCGAAGCGCGTTCACTTCTCTCAACAAAACACGTCGCTCTTCACACGAACTATAAGATAAAAATATAACACAACATAAACACACCATTCAACAACAACAACAAAATCAAACAAGACAACAATCGGAAATCGCTCTATGGTACTAAGGTGTGGCATGAGGTTTGGCTTGCAAGATATGAGTTGGAGTTACTGAATGAATGGGTCAAATACTTGAAAAAGGAAATGATTATCTAAGTCAAGTGCTTAGAAGAAAAATGATTGATAAGAACCTATGATCAATGGTTGTTTTCTACTCAAGATTGGGTAATTGAAATGATCCATGTGATGAAATCACATGAATCTCAATGACGCAACTCAAAATACTATTTGGTAAAGTGTGAAAACACTTACTAAGATAGTATGAGTTACACATAGGCTTAGGTATGGATTTGTGATATGTTGAATTACTCAATCAACTCATTTGTAAATTGAATAGTTCAATATAAGCCAATAGGATTAAATGGTCATGAGGTTGAAAATGTAAGAACGATATGGACAATGTGGGTCAAGGATGCTAATGGATATCAAGGGTTCAAAACATTTGCTATGTAGTATAGTGACTCAACATAACACTTGCACAAGGGAAAATCCATAGCTAAGATTGGTCACCATTTACTCAAATAGCTCAATTGTCATTTGAATAAGGTGAACTAGACAACTAAGAGTAGGATATGCATTATCTATGAACATGATAAAGAATTATAACTGATCGTGGAAGATGGGTATGATCATAAGGATTAATTTGGCTAAAGGAACTATGTTGAAGCCAGTCATAGGACTGCACTTTTCGCGAAAAGTCATTAGAAGAAGTTTTCCGGATGTAATACCTTTCTACACGGAAGTTGTAGAGAATTTCATTACAAGCGTATCGCCGAAAGAATCTCTAGAAAAAAGTTTGTAGGATTTATTTTAAAGACGATGCTACGGATCAAGGAGATACCACAAGAATAAAGTGGGCAAACCTGACATGCAAAATATCTAAGATGATCTACGTGATTTACTGATTCTAACGGTATATGATTTGTTGAAATCCAACATATAGAACTCAAGATATAGATTTTACAAAACTAGACCTAAGTGGTTATTGTTCTAATGGTGTACGAAAAGTTGTCCGAACAAGTTGCTCGGATGGAAAAACTTCCTAAATGAAAGTTGTAGAGAATCTAATTACAAACTTAACGGAAGAACCACTATTCTAAACGGAGATGTAGATCTAAGGAAAACTCAACGGAAGAACCACTATTCTAAACGGAGATGTAGATCTAAGGAAATAAAATTACGAAGTTACGTACGGTAGTCTACATAAAAAAGAGGGAAAATAGAATTATTACCGAGCGAGAGATGCGTCGGGTCGCGGCGTTTCCCGAAATAACGTTGTAGATGTTGCGTTGCGTGTGTGCGTCGCAAACAGCAGCGTCGCCAAGGGAGAGCAGCAACGTGCGGCTGCGCGTAGGGAGAGAGGAGGCGCCAGGCGCTGGTTGTGCGTGTTGGGGCTCTCATGGAGTCTTTATATAGGGTATAGGCTGAAGACAATTTTCCTCAAGGGGCGAGGTGGGACTAAACGAAACGAAAATAAAAAGGAGGCAGCGACGTGCGTGCGCACTGGGCGTGCGTGCTGGGGCGGCCTGGGCGCGGGGCTGCCGTGCGGCTGGGCCAATCGGCCGGGTGGAGTGGGCCGGGGTGGCCGGGTGGGCTGGGGCCAGGGGAGTTGGGCCGGGGACGCGTCGAGCGGGCGGGGTCGGCTGCTGGGCCGGTCGGCTCGGTTGGCCGGCCAAATTCCTTTTTTTATATTGAAATTTGAAATACACTTTGGGGCTTCAAATAAAATCGGAAAAATGCAAATAGGGTACCGTTGGATTCGTTATGAAAAATACTTCAATACGAGAATAAATTTGGAACAAAAATATAAAGTTTATAAAACCAAAATTTGATATACATGTCTATGTGGCTATAGTGCCTTTTCTCGGTTTTGATTTTCTCAAAAGTAAAAATGCATTAAGGATTTGAAAACCTTGAAAGCCAAGATATGTTTGGTTTTGAGAATACTTTGAAACTAAAGGTATTTGGAAACCAACATTTTGGAAAAATAATTTTAAATATCTTCAAAAAGTTTCAATTCCTTGTGAAATTTCAATCAAGTTCAACAATCAAGCATTAAATTTATTTTTATTTTACATTCCAAAATTTAGAAAATTTCGGGATGTGACAGACTACCACCCTTAAAAGAAATCTCGTCCTCGAGATTTGAGAAGGCTAGAAACAAAAGGTTTTGGGTTCATGTTTTCTAGAATGTTCATACTCACTAATACTTCCTTTTCGAACATCTGCGAGGAGATGTCTGATGTTAACCTTGAGCTTTGAAAATGTTGCACTAAACCATATGCGGTTATACCATCAATGGTATCCATTCTTATGAGAGTACTCATCCCGTGGGTATTATCTTTTACTTAAGAACACTTGGTCATGGGAACTTCTTATGATACCTTCTCCAAATACTATCTCATGTGTCATCTGTTGTATATCCATAATCCGAGGGTATGGCTTCTACCACCCTTAAAAGAAACTTTTGTAGGTAGTCTTAGGTCTTGGGTTTAGGCTAAGCTCTTCTTGGGTATGACTTGGCATTGGGTCGTCCATTGAAAAAAAACATCTATGGCTGATGGCTTATGAGTTAAAATTCAATAGGCGAATGTTTATTCACATATAGTGAATAACATATATATCGAAGGTGAATGGAATAGGTTTCCTTTATAAACGGGCTTTCAAAATCAAATGGTTGGTTGATGAACTATTTTTGATACTAACAGTCACTCTTTGGGTCAAACGAAAGACCAACATGAGATTACTTCAGGGCACCCTTCATATTCTTACTTGTTGGTGTCATCGGCGGTCTTCCGCTATTGTTCATCTAGTGGTTGGGTCTTCAAACTAACCGTAGTCCTACGATTGGCAGCACTTGCCTACTATAAGGGTATAATATTTCTCCACCCTAAGGTTTAAGCTTATTCGCCGACATCTCTTTTGTAGGTATGTCTCTCTAGATTCGCAAAGTCAATATTACGAAAGCGAATAATAAGAGTAGTAGGAATGGTGATCAATCCATCCTCACCCAGATTATTACTCCGCATTTGATTTATTGAATCTCGCATTCTAACACTTGGTCATCCTCACAAACTTGATAAAAAGTTTCATGGAGAATTGAATCAATGTTTCAATCCCCATTATTGAATTATTTTGAAAACACCTCTATCGATCCTTAACTACTGTTTTGTGTATCTCACACTCTCCGGTTCTTCATATTGATCGGGAACATCAGGGTTGGTTTCACTACTGTTGTCTTCATGGCAAGTTGCCGAGAAAACATTCTCTGGGTTGGGTATAGATGAGAATAGATAGAAAGATTCTAAAGAAGATTTCCTACCCAAACACATCAGATCAAGGCAAAACATCTTACAAACAACATCTAACAAGCATTAATCAATATGTTTCAAACACAAACAAACTAGCATGGTCATACCTCAATTTGGTAAGATCAATACTTTCTAATGCTAGCGTTGTTTCAATAAAAATAAAAAGGGATTTCTATTTTCGTGCCCCTGCTTCGTTAGTTGTACTCAGTTTTCCCCAGCTCGTTAGTTTTTCCTCAGTTTTCCCCTCCCTCTAGTTTGAAACCCCTCGAAGACGCGGGTTGCCGTCAGGTCGAGGCCTTACCGTTACCGTGAGGTCGGTTCCTCGCCGACCGTCTCGTGCTCGACGGGTGGATCCATCTACCGCCGACGCGTGGGCCGTTTTATTTCCCGATTGTATACGCGGTGCTGCCAATGACAAATGGGGCCGCTCTATGGGGCTGCCGCAGCCAATGACCGATGGGTCGTCTATTTATTTATAGAAAATTATATATTGCCGCTCCGTGGGGCCTCCGCAGCCAATGACCGTTGTGGTCGTCTATTTTATTTAGAGAATATAATATAGAGCCGCTCCGTAGGGGCCGCCTCAGCCCATGGCACGTGACTATTTTCGCAGCTTAATCTAAAGTGACTCTTATGCTAAACATTGTGCATCCCGACGTTGACCTAGCGAGTGGTGGCGAGCATAGCCGTTCCGACCATGCCGATATCGGCATCGGCATCGGCATCGTTTGGAGGATGTGGTGCTCGAATAATAGTGGAAATGGGATGTTATTTTTTACATGCATAATATATAGAAAATAGCTAGATCTCTAAATCGATGCATATGAAGCTACATATATATTCTTGGTCATAATCCCCTTAATTATCTAAAGGGGATGGATGCATGGCTTCACGTCGTCGTCGCTTTCATCGTCGACATCTTCGTCGTCCGAGTAGTAGTACCTCCTGCACATTGTTCCGTCGAACACCTTCACCGTGAGCACATCATCGCCTTCATATTTGAAGTGTACGAACCAGCCGAAATCCACACCGTGCGCGATGGCGAATTTCTCCCAGCCCTTGTCGAGGTACATCCGGCCTTGTCCGTCAAATAGGACCTCCACGGTCCGAGAGACGAGGACCGCAGTCAGCTGCTCGCAGATACACCTTAGCTGGCTCCTTGCCGTCAAGATAGTCCACAAATTTTTTGGGAGTTCCTGCAAAGAGATCGAGCGCCGATCGTTTGAAATTAGGGAACCCTTGAAATTAAAGGTTTTTTAGAACATGCCCATAATTAATCACATGCATCATATATGTGGGAACGCGTACGTACCTTCTTGACCAAAGGGTCTTCATAGACGACGATGAAGAACTCCTCTATGATCAATGGCAGTGTTGACGGTGGTGGTGGCAATGATGATGATCCACTTCCCCTTCCCTTCCCCTTCCCCTTCCCCTTCCCCTTCCGGTCCGCGTCCGAGACGTGGAAGCCATGGCAATGGATAAAGTGTATGTGAACGAAAAGAAGAGAGAGGCAGAACCTATTGACACAAGGGATGGCCGTGTGGGTGTTTATAAGGGAGAGATGACCGTTGTAGGGTTTACACAATAAAATAAGGAGGAGATGACCGTTGTGGGGGTTTATACACAATAAATTAAGGAGGAGACGACCGTTGTGGGGGTATAGTTTATCATTTTACCGTGAAAAGTAATGCCTAAAAGGAAAGTAATGGCTACAAGAAATCGGTGATGGTTTATCGTTTTTGCGTGAAAAGTAATGGGTACAAGAAATGGGTGATGGTGTATCATTTTTTGCGTGAAAAGTAATGGCTACACGAAATGGGTGATGGTGTATCATTTTTGTGCGTGAAAAGTAATGGCTACAACAAATCGGTGATGGTTTATCATTTTTGTGCGTGAAAAGTAATGGCTACAACAAAATCGGTGATGGTTTATCATTTTTTTGCGTGAAAAGTAATGGGTACACGAAATGGGTGATGGTGTATCATTTTTGTGCGTGAAAAGTAATGGCTACAAGAAATCGGTGATGGTTTATCGTTTTTTGCGTGAAAAGTAATGGGTACAAGAAATGGGTGATGGTGTATCATTTTTTGCGTGAAAAGTAATGGCTACACGAAATGGGTGATGGTGTATCATTTTTTGCGTGAAAAGTAATGGCTACACGAAATGGGTGATGGTGTATCATTTTTGTGCGTGAAAAGTAATGGCTACAACAAATCGGTGATGGTTTATCATTTTTGTGCGTGAAAAGTAATGGCTACAACAAAATCGGTGATGGTTTATCATTTTTTGCGTGAAAAGTAATGGGTACACGAAATGGGTGATGGTGTATCATTTTTGTGCGTGAAAAGTAATGGCTACAACAAATCGGTGATGGTTTATCATTTTTTGCGTGAAAGGTAATGCCTAAAAAGAGTTTATAATTTAGCTCGTGAAAAATAATGCAGAAAACCAAACTTTGCGTGAAGCTAACCGATGACAGAGAGAGAGAGAGGGTGGTGGCCCCGACCAGAGAGAGATAGGGGTTATCCTGCCCGTTAGATCATACGATCAACGGTCGTCGGGCACGATCCGCGTGACATGGGCTAGACCAATCAGGGCAATGTTGGGCGTCCGTGAGAGTTTGTGAAGGGAGAGGGCAAAGCTGAGTAGTATCAAGAAACCAAGGGCAAGTGAGTAGTAAACATGACTAAGGGATTCAAATATGAGATTTAAAAAATGGAAAATGCGTGTTTTGTACAATGAAACCCATCTTGGCCTACCTCAAACTATTTGCAATACAAATCTACATGAGTGTGAAAATTATGGTCTCATTCGGACAAAGTATGTTTTGGGGAAAGCTGTTTTGGGTAGGGCTTATTATGGAAAACCATGCACCTTCATAGCTACTAGGTGATTTGAGAAGTGGCAATTTGTGGTGAAACTTGATTTATCTACGATTTATCTATGATTTGAGAAGTGGAAATTTGTGGTGAAGACTCCATGAGTAAGTGCCACTCCTTTTCGGAATTTTTTGCACATTAAATAACTCATTTAACTAGTTAATCCCATTTGTTGACTCTCCGTTGACCAGCCACTTGAGGGTAAAACTGAGTATATTGCACTAGCCAGTATTAGCACTCAAGGTGAAAACTGAGCATACAAAAAATGCTAGTATATGACTCGAGGGTATACCTGAGTATATCTAAATTTCCGTGGTTAGACTCGAGGACGCGTGTTGCGGTGCGAAGTGGAAGAAGTGCCATTGTTGACGCGTGTCACGGTGCGGACGTGGAAGACGTGCCATTGTTGACTCGGGTCGCATTTAGGACGCGTAAGCCCCTCTCTCCCTCCCTCTCGCACACAGTACGTCTCATTATCGCTCACGCACGAAACCACCCCTCTCACGTCCCATCAACTTCTCCAAAAACCCCAACCGCCGTACGAGCCCTCCCCTGCCGGCGATGGAGAAGAAGAATGCGCCGGCGGCCATCGCCCCGAGCCCGTCGCCTCCGAGCCCGTCGCCTCCGAGCCCGTCGCCGCCGGAGCCCGTCGCCGCCGAGCCCGCCGCCGCCGAGCCCGCCGCCGCCGAGCCCGTCGCCTCCGAGGGCGGCGCATCCGAGGGCGGCGCATCCAAGCGCGGCGCCTCCGTGAGCTGGGCCGGTCTCACCGCCGACGGACCACTTCACAAGATCGGCGAATGCTTATTGGCCAAAGAGGAGTACGTGGACAGCTACTCGCTATGAGGCAAGTCTCGTAGAAATTGGCGCTCGAGTTTACTCGATCCCGACGTGCACCCGCACGAATGGATCATGCTACACCACGCCCTTCCACGCGCCGCTGAGTTCACCTTCCTCCATCTCGGCACATCCCGCTACGTCACCATAGATCTATCTGCAGTTCGTGCAAGGTTCAAATTCCTCGGCTTTTCCCGTGGCGTCACCATAGATCTTATTTTCAATCTTAGTGCTAAATGTTATCTTTTCAATATATTTTAGATTCTACTTCCTCGGCTTTTCCCGTGGCGTCATCGTGCTTGCCCGTAAGAACCCACCGCACAAGATACGGCTGCTGAACCCACTCACAAAGAAATCGAACACGATGTTTGAGGCGCGAGATGCCATCCGTTTTTCCGAAATCAGTCGCTGTTATCAAATCCCCGACTATGGTCTTCGTTGCCACACATTACCCGCCGGAAATTGGTTGGGTCGATGAGAGCACTCCAACTAAGGATATAAATGAAGATGGGGATTGGGGAGAAGGAAGATTTTCGATCAAGAACCATGGTTTCCGTTCCATTACCCCGTTCAATGGTGAACCGTATGCGGTAGCTGCGGACAATTTTGAGATCGGAAGAATAGTGTGCACCAATATACAGCTAGCAGCAGCGCGCGAGCACTTCGTCAAGATGGAGACACTAATTTCATTTCCGGAACTTGGACGTCAGAAGTTCTACCTTGTGGAGTCGGATGGTGAGCTGCTGCTTGTGTTGTTGGTCAGCGCGGCTTTGGCGGGCAGACCATTGGTGTACCGTGTGGACACTCAGAGCCGCTCTCTCCATCCGGTCACTAACATTGGCAAGTAATGCCTTCTTCGTGAATTATATCCGGTGTATCTCCGTCGACACCAGAGTGTACCCGACACTTCAACCTGGCAGCATCTACTACACGGATTTGGGTTATATCAGAGCGTACTCTCATGATACAAATGCCTGGGATGAGTGGCCACTACGTGTGGATAGAATAGGATTCTACGGTTTGAGAAATGAACACGAGGCCATACCGTTTGGAGGATGTATTGGCCTCACACTGCAGACGGAAGGAGTTCAATGAATATTTCCTTGGGGAATTGCACGAATGGAGCGACGGAGAAATATATGAGGAGGAATGAAGAACAAATTCATTCATCCTAATCTTCTTGTTGTCCATACATTGCGTGCGTGATCTTGTATATTTTTGCAGCTTAGTTTGTCGTGAACATTAACAATGTTATTGGCTGCTTTTGGCTGCTGTATGCAGTTTACCTACGTATTATACTTAGTTTTCTGATTATGCTGCTGTGAATTTATCATATAATAGCTTCTAGATTTGCTACTAGATTTGCTGCCATATTGGGCAAAAAACGAGGGCCAAAAGGCATAAATAACCCCAGAGATTTGCTACTAGATTTGCTGCCATATTGAAGAAAGACAGAAATAGAAGCTTCTCTAGATTTGATACTAATTTGGTGAAAAAGACAGAGAGAGAAAGAGGGGAAAAGGTGCTCTTAAAAATGCCAATTTGGGCCGAGAGAGACAAAACCCAGCTCCTGCTCACGTGCAACCAAACGCTTCTCGTCCTGTCCCACGCGGTCCCTTTCTACCAGCCCCACGCGACGCGGCCCCACACGACGCGGCCCCACGGACGACGCGGCGCAACACGTCAGCACGAACGTCCAAATAAACGGATTCCTTCCGTCTGAGCTCCTTCTGCGGGTCTTCAGACAAAGGCTAGGGTAAAACTGAGGAAAAACTAAGGGGCTGGGGAAAACTGAGCACAACTAAGGAACCGAGGGCACGAAAATAGAAATCCCAAATAAAAAATAAATCTAATGGTGGTCTGGTCTATTTCTGCTTTGGATGTTTCAAGTATCTATTCTACCCCTTCGGTGTATCTTCATGTGTTGTGCAGTCTGCATTGAAGTCTTTCTTCAAGTTCTTCATCGGTCTCCCATGCAACACTTCTAGCGAAGTCGAAGAATGTCACATGAAGCGGCAGTCCTTCACTCCAGACACAAGGTTATCATCGGTTCTTGTTTGTTTTCATGAAGTGGGTCATCTAAGGTGAGAGGAAAACAATTTTGAAGATGGAAGAGATGAGAGTACCAGAAGTTCACAAAACAAACAACTTTTTGGTTAAAATAGGATTAGACAAAATTTTCATTCTAGGGTCTTCCGATTTCTAATCCAAACCTGGGGTCTCGATTCTACAGGCAACACTATGCTCTGATACCATTCTGTAGCACCCTACCTTTTAATAAAGGCAAGATACCTGTGTACAGTGCTATTCCCGGGATCACCGATAGCACACACATTACAAAATATAGTAATCATTGCAATAGTATCAAATTACTACATCGTTGATCCGAGAGGGTACAATAAAACCTTACAAATTGCATAGTCACATGGACTAGCTCGTAATAAACACAACGGAAATGTAAATCATCAATGAGCCTTCATCATCTTCATGTGCCACGAGCAATCATGTTGGAATGTAGACTCGAGATCCTACCACGTACTTCTCCTCAGAAAATCCTGCACGTTTGAATATGCAGCCCCACGAATGGAGGTCAGTACAATGATGTACTGGCAAATGACACTTATATGGTGGCAGTTTTGGGCATGATTATCTACATGATATTTGGCAAGTGGAGTTTAGGCAAATTTGCATAAAGCCAATTTTACCCTACATTTTATTTCAAAACAAAACATTTTTGAAAATCTTTGAATGACCTTATGAAATCACACCATGGTTAAATCCTCCATGGGTTTTAGAATAATCACATGGTTACATCTCCCATGAGTTTTCGAAGGTTGATCAAATTTTAAATACATTCAGAAAACAATGATGAGATTCTTCCGTACATTCCTTGCCTAGAAGCTCAAATTGTCCATAACCGGGGACACGGCTAAGATCTTAGGTTTAACTCTCGAGAGGTTGTGCACTTTCACCTTACGACCCACCCTTCCCAAGAGAAGAATGAGACAAGATCTTTCGAAGAAGAATTCAACCATACAAACTAGACCCGTTCCCTTGGCCGTCGCCTCCACCCGTTGTCTAGCCACAAGTTGAACCCTCACAACTTACTTAATCCCGCAGAGCCCATAATACCATAAGGCTGCATCGGAAGCTAACTAAAACATGGACGACATAGTAATCTCTTTAATCCTGGGTGGCCAACCACAAGTGGAACTCACAAGCTTAAAACCCCTCACAGGTAGTAAACCCCCACACGATCCCCGGTGAAAACCAGGTGTGCGATCAAAGCGACCACTCTACAACATGCGCACTCTCGTGGATTCACCACTTTAGCCCACTCTGGGCGTGGACCCGAGCAACCGCCCACCAATCAACCAATCCACCCAGGTGTTTCATTAAGGTTATTAATTTTCACTTTTCAAACCATCATAATCAAAACAATGAAACAAACATTTGGCATTTGATGTTGCATAGCAGAAATAGAGTATCCTATCAACAGGTTCAGGAGTAGCTACACACTACTAGGGTTTGCTAAGCATAGCATAATACTTTTCTTTTGAAATCAAAATCCTACCATGCATACTAGTTTCAAAACACTAATGCATAATTAAAACAGATGAGGATTTGAATGTCACTTGCCTTTTGGTAGTCGAAGCGCGTTCACTTCTCTCAACAAAATACGTCGCTCTTCACACGAACTATAAGATAAAAATATAACACAACATAAACACACCATTCAACAACAACAACAAAATCAATCAAGACAACAATCGGAAATCGCTCTATGGTACTAAGGTGTGGCATGAGGTTTGGCTTGCAAGATATGAGTTGGAGTTACTGAATGAATGGGTCAAATACTTGAAAAAGGAAATGATTATCTAAGTCAAGTGCTTAGAAGAAAAATGATTGATAAGAACCTATGATCAATGGTTGTTTTCTACTCAAGATTGGGTAATTGAAATGATCCATGTGATGAAATCACATGAATCTCAATGACGCAACTCAAAATACTATTTGGTAAAGTGTGAAAACACTTACTAAGATAGTATGAGTTACACATAGGCTTAGGTATGGATTTGTGATATGTTGAATTACTCAATCAACTCATTTGTAAATTGAATAGTTCAATATAAGCCAATAGGATTAAATGGTCATGAGGTTGAAAATGTAAGAACGATATGGACAATGTGGGTCAAGGATGCTAATGGATATCAAGGGTTCAAAACATTTGCTATGTAGTATAGTGACTCAACATAACACTTGCACAAGGGAAAATCCATAGCTAAGATTGGTCACCATTTACTCAAATAGCTCAATTGTCATTTGAATAAGGTGAACTAGACAACTAAGAGTAGGATATGCATTATCTATGAACATGATAAAGAATTATAACTGATCGTGGAAGATGGGTATGATCATAAGGATTAATTTGGCTAAAAGAACTATGTTGAAGCCAGTCATAGGACTGCACTTTTCGCGAAAAGTCATTAGAAGAAGTTTTCCGGATGTAATACCTTTCTACACGGAAGTTGTAGAGAATTTCATTACAAGCGTATCGCCGAAAGAATCTCTCAAAAAAAGTTTGTAGGATTTATTTTAAAGATGATGCTACGGATCAAGGAGATACCACAAGAATAAAGTGGGAAAACCTGACATGCAAAATATCTAAGATGATCTACGTGATTTACTGATTCTAACGGTATATGATTTGTTGAAATCCAACATATAGAACTCAAGATATGGATTTTACAAAACTAGACCTAAGTGGTTATTGTTCTAATGGTGTATGAAAAGTTGTCCGAACAAGTTGCTCGGATGGAAAAACTTCCTACATGAAAGTTGTAGAGAATCTAATTACAAACTTAACGGAAGAACCACTATTCTAAACGGAGATGTAGATCTAAGGAAATAAAATTGCGAAGTTACGTACGGTAGTCTACATAAAAAGAGGGAAAATAGAATTATTACCGAGCGAGAGATGCGTCGGTCGCGGCGTTTCCCGAAATAACGTTGTAGATGTTGCGTTGCGTGTGTGCGTCGAAAACAGCAGCGTCGCCAAGGGAGAGCAGCAACGTGCGGCTGCGCGTAGGGAGAGAGGAGGCGCCAGGCGCTGGTTGTGCGTGTTGGGGCTCTCATGGAGTCGGGCCACTTCTTTTGGGCTTAAACTTATAGAGAAGCCCGCTTATGAATTTCGGTGGGGGAAAACTCCGGTGGAGAGAAGCTCCCAGAAACTGTTGTTTCACTTCTTTTGAGCTTCTGAAATATCAGCTTAATTTCTGTCCTGAGTTGTACAAAGTCTGTAATGCCCCTAAACTTTCTGTTGTTTAATAGATAGATATTGTTGCTATAGATAATTTGTTGGGCTGAATCAAGCACATTGTGAAAACTGCACCAGATCTGAATCTGAAGTTTGACAGTGGTGAATTTCGTTTGACGAAGGCCACAAAAAGAACTGAAGTAGCAAACAATAGCAGTAGCAACGACAGCTGAGCAGCATCAAGAAGATGCTAGCGATGCGGAGATGGAGCAGTACAACGACAGCACAATACCAGAAAATATCCAGAGAACAATTGATATCACAGATCGGGGCTGGGCTGGTTGGGAAGACGAGCTGGATGTCGCCGCTATGGGGAGGACGAGCTCGACGTGGCTGCTGCGAGAGGACGAGGTTGACGTCGACGGTTGGCAGGATGAGGCAGAGGTAGCAGGTTGGGGACAGGTAGTTCCCGGAGGACGAGGTCGGTGATGCCGGTTGGGGACGGGAGAGCTGCGGCGGCGGGTCAGCGGTGGCGTGAGCGGAGGCGGCGGGGTCAGCGGCTGGAGGAGCGGCGGGGGCAAAGGCTGGGGCTGCGTCGTGGTGAGCGGCGGCGAGCAAGGTGGAGGAAAGGAGATGCGAGTGATGTGTCGTTCTTTTTTTTTTTCTTGATTGAATCCCCGGGTGTGACTTGGGCTGAGCAGATATTTCGGTGGAGTGGCATTCTTGCTGTGAAAAGAGCGAAAGTCAAGGGTAAGCCTGCGTACTTGTTCGCTCCGTTTCGTAGAAGCTCGGGAAACGGCGGAGAAACACCTCACGAGCAGTTTCTGGCTATACACGTAAACTGGGCTTCTCGGTGGAAATAAGCCGGGCTGAAGCTAGAGACTTCTTTTGGGCTTCAGCGGTGTGCCACCTCGAAGTCGGCCAAGAAGCCCAAAAGAAGTCACCCTTTATATAGGGTATAGGCTGAAGACAATTTTCCTCAAGGGGCGAGGTGGGACTAAACGAAACGAAAATAAAAAGGAGGCAGCGACGTGCGTGCGCACTGGGCGTGCGTGCTGGGGCGGCCTGGGCGCGGGGCTGCCGTGCGGCTGGGCCAATCGGCCGGGTGGAGTGGGCCGGGGTGGCCGGGTGGGCTGGGGCCAGGGGAGTTGGGCCGGGGGCGCGTCGAGCGGGCGGGGTCGGCTGCTGGGCCGGTCGGCTCGGTTGGCCGGCCCAATTCCTTTTTTTTATATTGAAATTGGAAATACACTTTGGGGCTTCAAATAAAATCGGAAAAATGCAAATAGGGTACCGTTGGATTCGTTATGAAAAATACTTCAATACGAGAATAAATTTGGAACAAAAATATAAAGTTTATAAAACCAAAATTTGACATACATGTCTATGTGGCTATAGTGCCTTTTCTCGGTTTTGATTTTCTCAAAAGTAAAAATGCATTAAGGATTTGAAAACCTTGAAAGCCAAGATATGTTTGGTTTTGAGAATACTTTGAAACTAAAGGTATTTGGAAACCAACATTTTGGAAAAATAATTTTAAATATCTTCAAAAAGTTTCAATTCCTTGTGAAATTTCAATCAAGTTCAACAATCAAGCATTAAATTTATTTTTATTTTATATTCCAAAATTTAGAAAATTTCGGGATGTGACAGCAGGGGTCCGCTCGAATACGACGGCGCCGGTGCTGAGGAGGACGACGGGGTTGAGGAGGAGGACGACGAGGAAGAGGACGGGGTGGAGGACGACGAGGAGGACGACGATGAGGACGAAGAGGGCGGCAAGGAAGAGGACGACGAGGGTGCCGGTGACGATGATCTCGTGGAGGTAGACGCGGACGGCGTGAGGACGAAGAAGAAGAAGAAGAAGAAGAAAGCGTCGGGCACACGAGGCCCGAAGTGGACGGTTCGCGGAAGATCTTTGTCTGTGCGAGTCGTGGGCGACGGTGAGCCATGACTCCATCATCGGCGCCAACCAGAAAAGCGGGAAGTATTGGGCGAGGATCAAGGCCGAGTTCGATGAGCGCAAGCTCATCAACAGTGACTACCGAAAGTGCCAATGAAGAGGAGCCGAGGAGAGCAATGTCGACGCGATGGGCCATCATCCAGGCGTCGGTGAACTCCTTCCATGGGTACCATCACGACTTAGAGACCGGAGGCGACGAGCGGCGCCAACGTCGCCCAACCGGTACGACTCTTTCTTCCATAATCCGTAGCGCCTACATTGTGTTCGATGAAATGACTGCGCTTCCTTTGGTTAGTTTGATAGGGCCATGGATTTGTACGCGAAGAACTCGGAAGGTCACAAGTCTTTCGTGCTCATGCATTGCTATGGCAAGCTCAAAATAAATGAGAAATGGCGGCTGACGCGCTTGTCGCTGTCCAAGGGGAAGGACGCCATTGATCTGGGACGCGCCGCCGGCAACTCGACAGGGCGTCCTATCGGCAACAAGGCTGCCAAGGCCGCATTGGCCGACGCTGCGTCGTCTGAGAAGACGCAGGCGTCGATCACGAAATGCCTCGCCGACGTCTCCTCGACCTTTATCTCCCGCGACAAGAAGGCCGACCAAAGGTGGGCCGAGCTGCTCATGAGGCAAGAGGAGAAGCTGGAGCTCAAGAAACGCGGGGACGACATGTCCCCGCCGAGAACGTCGACGGAGGGAATGTCTCCCGGACGCGAGCGGCGCACAACTTCTTCAAAGGCCAGATCCTCGACGACATCGAAGCCAAAATGGCGGCGGCGGACGCGGCGGCCCCGGCCGCGGCATCGGCGGCAGCGGCAGCGCAGGAAGAGCAGGACCGACGCGTCTTCTATCGCTACACCTGCGTCGGCCTCTGCGTCGGCGACGGAGCAGACGCACCATGCACAGCAACAGGCAGATCGCGACGAGGTCACCGTGCTCGACGGGCCAGCGTCGACTCAGGATACGACGCCGTCGCCCAACCTCTTCCCCTTCTTCTAATTTGCATGCACCACCGGTCTGTAATATGATCGCGCGCCCAGTACTTTGATCGA
The DNA here is from genome assembly GCF_022539505.1 of Lolium rigidum. Taxonomy (NCBI): domain Eukaryota; kingdom Viridiplantae; phylum Streptophyta; class Magnoliopsida; order Poales; family Poaceae; genus Lolium; species Lolium rigidum. Next base: position 165,915,587 of record NC_061513.1, on the reverse strand, counting down.
TCGCCGCTACTCTGATCGCGACGAATCGGCGGGAACGATCTCTTTTGAATGCATCTACTTGAATTTCTGATTGGGGGTGGCGTTTGGGGAACGCGACGTCCCCCAAACGCGGCACGAACGAAACACGTCCCCCAAACGCTCGATCCAGCGTGGTTTGGGGGATGGTTTGGAGGACGCGACTCAAGATGCTCTAATGCACGTCCGCACCCTCGCTAAAGCTCTCCATAGCCTCGCCAGCTTTCCTCTACAACGAGGCCCTACGCCAGCGGCCGGCAGATCCACCCGTCTGCGTGATGCAAAAGGAATCATGCGACAAAAGACCGTGCCTGACCTATAGAAGCGTGAGTGTGCTTGACGCCGGCAAAGGAGTTGAAAGTATTCTTGGCTGCCAAAATATCTGGAGGAAGTTTCAACAATATATAGCTAACTGTATGGGCAGAGCAAACTATACTTATTTTATATTTAATTAAAGTACAACGTTTGTTGTGGTCTCTGGCCAAGGGTTTTTTTCTCGTTGTCTAGAAAACCAGTAGGACACCGGTATTACCAGCCGAGATTTTCCAAAAAAAATATCCAAATTTTGCTAAAATTCATTAAAATTGATTAAAATAAAAAATGGTAAATACCGTCCGGCATTTTTTTAATGCCGGTACGTATCGAGAAAACCTTTTACGGCCAAGAATTCAGAAATATGAGGTGAGAAAATAAACACCGAAGCACATGTGCATGCTTAAAGACATGCCTATACAATTGGTTAACCGTAGCAACGCACGGATATTGTGTTAGTTATCAAATAATATATGTATTATTCATATAATATGGCCACATAAAGTGATGGAGAAAGTTGAAGCCAGCGAGTCAGCGCTGCCAATTATGTGTTTCTGATATTTCAGTGCATATGGTTTCTTGCATGGATGTGACGGGTTCGTGTGAGCCAGTCATGATTTGGGTCAATAATTTACGGATGTTCTGTAAAAATTTCAGGGCCCTAATTCCATGATCTAAGGAAAGGAAGGCAGAGACTATCTGCACAAGTCTGAATAATCTGGGATACAAGTAGGGGTGGAAACGGATCGGGTGCAGGAATTGCTGAAATTTGCTCACTGTTTCATTTTTTCTGTAACTCCGATTGAGCTGAAATTTTAACCACTACTACAACTTTTCATAACCTACGCACCCATAAAATATGAGATCATTCTGAGGTGTAGGTAGGGTAAAAACAGTACTGTATGCGAGGAATTTAAATAACATATCCATTATTCATACAATATAGCATAGTTAATATCTTTGAATCTGTAAATCGCATTTGGACAAATAATATGTCCATCATTATTACAAAAATGTAAAGAATTTAAATGACACTATAATAGAAACATTTAATATATTGATCGTGATGATTCATATGTTCATACATAGAAGGCACACACGACACCACACACCACACCACCATGCATCTACTCATAAATATTAAGTTCGAGGCGATCCAACTGGCTATTGTAGCCAAGTGCCCGGAAATGCCTCCTACCCAGCTCGAAGCCGAGGCGAGTGTCGAGAGCGGCATACTGCTGTTGCTTATGGCTCAAGGAAAAATCGCCCCAGCCAAAAATCAGTGCAGCTTCTTCTGCTAATTCCTTGGCGGTTTTCGGCGGCTTGTTCTTCTTATTAAACTTCTTCTTCTGCTCGAGACCCATCCCAATATAATGATTTTCAAAATCATACAAACTCAGAGTCTGCTTATTTGGGACAGGGTTCCGGAGGATCTGCTGGAGGTTGATTGTAGATGGAATACCAATAATTCCGTAGGTATGCAACATATTCACATCATTGTGGATTGCCGTGCCACAGAATCTGATGTTCTTGTCCACAAGTAAATCGATGAGAAGTTGTGGCACTTCATTGGCATGAACAATTTGGAAGACCAAAGTCTCTTGCGCGACGAAGAGTTGAAGGACGGCAGCGCGTTGATTAGCTCTACCCTCGGGAGGGTCGGTGAACTCGCAGTCCAAGCCCACGACCTTCGAACACAGAAAAACGTTGCCATTGGGATTTTGGATGCTTTATGATATCTCTAAATTTTGTAACAAAAGCCATGGAAAAGCTGACCTTGATTTCCGCGGCGTCGAGGAAATCCCTCTTGACGGCGCGGATCCACCTCTCCACCATCTTCGCACGGAGGGTGTACGTGATCTTGAAATTCATATTTTCGATGACATCGTAGTAGACTTCAGATCGAGGGAAGTCGAGGGTGCGCGCGAGCTTCACCATTTTTGGATCCATGAGAGACTCGAGGAGAGGGCCAGCCGGGGTGCGGGAGAGAGAGACCGACGCCGACTAGGCTCTTTTCTGGGAGAGAGATGTGGCTAATGGTGCAGTTTTGGTGGCTATGAAGATCTGAGGAAGAACAAGACATGTATATAGCCATATAGGGGGAGGGAGGTGAAAAGGCTAGCCAAATAGCGCCCGGCGGTGATGCAACATCCGGCGACGATGCAACTTTCGATTGTTCTCTGTTTTCCGTGTGCGATCAGTAATGATAATACGAATCGGTTTCCGCGTGGGAACGAATTGTTGGACTTTATGTCCTGGCTCGTGTCTCCAGCCGGGACAAAAGGACTGCCAGCAGGCCGCAAAAGGCCTCAGAACCTTTTGTCCCGTTTGGAGCCTCCAACTGGAACAAAAGGCCTTAAAGAACCGCGACAAAAGGCCCTGTAGCTTCTCGTGACTTTAGGGTGACGTGGCCAGCCTATTTGTCCTGGCTTCAGACTGGTCCAGGACAAAAGGCCTGGACGGAAGATCAGTTTTCTACTAGTGCAAATATGCGCGGTCGATTTCGCTAGCACTGACATGCGGGACCGGCTAAGAAAAGGAAGATGAACGGCGCGACCGCGCAGCGTCCGCGGAAACGTAAACCTGCCGCATATTTGAACCGCGCTTGGGTCACCGCGGACGGCCCGGTAACTTTGCGTCGTCCCGCTGGAACATGGTCTGACGCATTTTCGGTCCACGTGAACCCAAATGGCTGCTCATATGTCATTGTGCATCTCCCCGATGGAGATGCCATCAGACGCGCGCCTAGCCTGAAGCGCAAATGCACATCCAGCACATTCGTAGGTGTACCACTATGCACTGTACCAGCCGCCGCGCGCTGGATCGTCCCGTCGCAAGTAAACCTGCACGCGGCGGCGGAAAGGTCAGTAGCACTTCGGAGCGCTGGTGTACGTCAGGGGAAGGGGGAAACCGTGTTTACGGTAAACCGCGGCCAGAAAGTAGGAGGAGGTCAGTATTAGCTTAGCTTTAGCTCCCGCGCGCGGTTGGACGGTGGGCGCGGATATTTTGCTGCCGCCGTCGGTCAGCGCGTCCATCCATCCACTTCGTTTTCATGGCCGGTGGCGGTGGGTGCATGCCTGGATCTTACTAATCAACGAAGCACTCATGGTCAACCACGGGACAGCCGTAGTAAGTGTTTCACCGGTTAATTTGTTCATCTTACGTTGTCAGATCATAATAACCGCGTGGACGCACGCAGCACCGGTAGCTGGCGCCCGGCTTGTACGACGTCGACGTGCATGGTGGACTCGTCGCTCGCTCGCGGTTGTTCCCGCGGTTTTCACCGTCAGCAAGCTGGACAGGCGGACAGCACGTACTAGTGCATGGTAGACCGGCAGCAGTCGTAGTAGACACCGGAGCGACCCACCGTTAGTCGAGAGATTTGATTCCCGCGCGACGCCGACCGCTGTTCGCCCCGATCGACGGGCACGGCGCGCACGATCGAACTCGGCGACTGGTTCAGCGACGGCACCATTTCCCTCGCTTTCCATCGGAGACCATCTCCCGATCGCCGTCACGCACGCTAGGCGGTGGAGCGGCGGCAACCGAAAAGAAAGTGCGGCGTAGCGACATAGGTGTGCTCTACTCGCAGATTGACGGGAAGAAATTAATAAAGCACATGCGCCCATAGGTACACCGACCGGGCGTGGCATTGCCCATCGATTGCAGCACGCCATGTAGAGCAGTGTGACCTAGATCTAGACATCGCCGGGAAGAAGCGGCCCCATTTTTTTTTTTTTTGAGAGCAACCACATATTTCATTAATCAAACACCAAGTTACATGAAGCAATACATGTGAAAACTAAAAGACAAACCAAGATAAAATGATTATCCTGAATTTGCAGATAAAATCCTAAAAGATCGAGAAATACAAAACGATCCCTAGGGTTTCCTGCAACCACCGTAGCCAGCAGCCGTCGTCCAATTCCAACGCCGCCGAGACGAACGCAAGAAGAGACGCCGAGCCTCCACCTTTGCAAGATCCAAAAAAGCACCATCGCCAACAAGGCTTTGTGAGTCGATGAACAGGCCTGCTGCAAGCAGCGAGGCACATGTCGCTGTGGCACGTCGACCGTGGGACGTCCCCGTGTTGTCTTGGACCAAGATACGCTGCCTCCCATCGACGAAGTCGGAGAAGAACGACATAACCACCACCTCCGGACCATCATCTTCGCTCTAGAAGAACCACCTCGCCCCGGCCCCCAGTGCCGCCGTGGACAACGACAAACGCCAGTGACACGTCGAGAAACAGATCTCGCCAGATCTGAAGAAACGGCCCCATGTGTCTGCCGTTCCTAGATATGTCCCGCTCGGTTGCGGTGGAAGGAAAATACGACATCGTCGATTTTAAATCCTAATGTACCTGGTGGGAGGGATTGAAATCACGAATTGGCAGCCATATGCATGGGCCGTCTCTTCTTTTTTTGAGATCAAACACGGCTGCTATTTCATTTAAACGGACCCATCAGTACCCAATAGTTCTACGATAAACGCTGGAGGGGAACCCATCCAGGACGCACACAACTTATTCTTGCAGCCTTCCTTTGCTAGACGATTTGCAACCTCATTCGCGGAGCGTCGCACAAACTGGACCTTGTAGTCATCAAACTCCCGTAGCCGAAACTTGATGTCTTCTACCATAGGTTCATGAATTGATCTGTCGGTCCCATCACTGTTGAGCTTGGTAACCATGCCCTTGCAATCCGTTTCCACCATGATCTTCGGCACACCCGCCTCCCTTGCCATCTCCAGCGCCATCCTGCATGCAAGTAGCTCCGCGCCCTCGGGGTCCGATGCTGAAGGGAAAAAACGGCTCGCTCCCATACAGAACGCTCCGTGGTGATCACGCATAACCACTCCCCCACCTCCTGGACCATCACCCGGGGTGAAAGCTCCGTCGCAGTTCGCCTTGATCCAGCCCTCGGCAGGTGGGCTCCAGCGTTCGACCACCTTTGCCTTCACACCCACAGCCGGCTCCTTGATCGCTTGCCATTCCTCCCATAGTGCCCAGATACGCTTGACAGTGGATTCCGGATTCTCAATCACCGGCAGCTCCCTTGCATCATTCCGAGCTAGCCACATGTGATATAGGGTCAGCATGGCTATACCCAACTCCTTCTCTGTTAAGCCTTTCATCCAGTCCAAGAACCAACCCTGCAAGCCCATCATAGAATGTATGTCGCCCGGTGGCGAGCATAACTCTAGCTTTGTCCGTTCGCGGAGTAGGCTCCAGATATGCGCCGAGTGAGGGCAGTCCCAAAATCGGTGCATGATGGTTTTCGTGCGATTGCATGCAATACATCTTACCCCATCCTTGATTCTCCGACGTTGCAGCTCGTCCCCAACTGCCAGACCGTTCTTAGCTAGTCTCCAGTAGTGGACCTTCACTTTACTCGGCACGTTTGCAGACCAAAGAGCCAGCCAACCTTGGTGTTCATCCACACCCGATGATGAGCCTACTCTGCCTGTCGACGCCGCCTTGATTTGTTGCTTGAGATGGTACGCCGATCGGACACTGAAGTTCCCATTTTTGGTGTAATTCCAAGCGAGATAATCCTCTATTCCAGCTCTACCAACATGAATCTTCACTATGTCCGTCACATCCGCCTCAAAGAACACTTCATTCAATTTATTAAGATCCCAACCGAAGCCATCTGGAAGGAGTAGCTCCTTCACCACACTTACTGATGCTCCCGGCCGACAGCCCCATGGGCGCTTTAGAGATGATCGGGGAATCCAGTTGTGTTCCCAGATTTTAATGTTGGATCCATCACCCACCCTCCAAATCAGGCCATCCTTCACCAAGTCCCTGCCATGAAGAATACTTCGCCCTGTGAAGGACGCTCTCTTCGGGCATGTCGCCTCCATAAAATTTCCATTCTTAAAGTAGCGTGCACGAAGAACCCTAGCACATAACGGGGTGATCATGCGCCATGCTTGTTTTGCCAGAAGCGCTTGGTTAAAATCCTCGAAATTTCTGAACCCCATGCTGCCCTTCCTCTTTGCTATATACATCCGACTCCAGCTAATCCAATGAACCTTCCTTTGACCATCCGCCGCCCCCACCAAAACCTAGACGAGATTGATGATAGCTGTCCACACTGCCCCTTCGTGAGCTGAAAACAACCCATAGCATATGTCGGAACTGCCTGCAAAACAGATTTTACTAACACTTCTCGTCCTGCCTTCGATAGGCCTTGGCCCTTCCAACCCTTGACCTTCCCCCGTGATCCCTCATTCAAATGTTTGAAAGCACCCTCCTTTGACTGACCGACCACCGTGGGCAGGCCCAGATACCGCTCTAATAATGCTTCACATTGGATACCAACCACCGACTTCAGCGTCCCTCTCTGTTGGTCCGAGCACCCCTTTCCAAAATAGATAGACGACTTTTGCAGATTGACTCTTTGGCCCGAGCTTGCCTCATAACTCTGAAGGATCCTTTTCAACGTCAGCATACTTTCTCTGGTTGCCTCCAAAAACACCACACTGTCATCTGCAAAGAGGAGATGGGTGATCGTTGGCCCCTCCGTCCCAAACCGCACACCGGATAGCTGTCTATCCAATTGTGCTTGCCGCAGTAAGGCTGAGAAACCCTCAACGCAAAAGAGGAACAAGTATGGAGAGAGTGGATCCCCCTGACGCAGCCCCCTCGTTGGCATGAAGTGATCCGAAAGACACCCATTGAGTTTCACCGAAAACCTCACTGACTTCACACACCGCAGAATCATATCCACCCATGCACTCGAAAACCCCATCTTGATCATCACCGCCTCAAGGAATTCCCACTCCACCCGGTCATAAGCTTTCATCATGTCTAGTTTCACCGCACACGGAGGTTTCTTCCTTTTTCTAGTCCTGATAGCATGCACACACTCATATGCTATGAAAACATTGTATGTAATCAGACGCCCTGGCACAAACGCACTTTGCTCCTCTGAAATTAACACAGGAAGAATCCTCTTGAGCCTGTTCGCCACCGCCTTAGAAGCTATTTTGTACAAAACGTTACACAGGCTTATGGGGCGAAATTGGTTGAGGAGCTCAGGCCCAGAGACTTTGGGGATCAGGACCAAGATAGTGTCATTGAAGTCCGGGGGACATTCCTTTCCCGCCAAAAAATCTCTGACCGCGCTGCACACATGATCCTTCAAAAAAGCCCAGTGCCTTTGATAGAAGATGGCCGGCAGCCCATCCGGCCCAGGTGACTTCGTCGGGCCCATTTGGAAGGGGCCTCCTCAATTTCTCTGTCCGAAAAAGGCGCTATGAGCGCCCGATTCATGTCATCCGTCACCAGCTGATCGACCAGGTCCAGAATTTGATTTCGATTTGTGGATCCCTCAGAGGAATATAAATTGTGGTAAAAGGCCAGTGCCATATCCACCACACCCTCATTATTCTTGCAAAGTGATCCGTCCGGTTTCCTGAGCCCCAGAACGGTGTTTTTCCTCCTCCTATGTGATGCACGGTTTTGGAAGAATTGTGTATTCCGATCACCCGCTTTTAGCCACTCTTGGCGCGATCGCTGCCTATACATCACCTCCTCCCTCTCATATACCTCATGCAACTGCTGATCAATAGTCTTTATCTCCGCTGAGTACCCAGAGAGTAAAGCCTCGGATTTGGCATCAGAGAGCTTGGACTTCAGCTCCTTAATCTGCGCACGTACAGATCCAAAAGTTTCAAAACTCCATTTCTTCATATCGCGTGACACATCCTGGAACCGTCTCCATAAGTGTCCGATGCCCTGTCCACCCCCATCATTTGCATCCCATGCCGTTTTCACCATCGAGTCATATGACTCGTGCTTGAGCCACATCTCTTCAAACATAAAACCCCTCCTCGAGGATGGACTCTGTGGAGGTAAGTCCGCCTGCACCTTGATCAATAAAGCCATATGGTCAGACTCTTCTGTGACAATGTGCTCCACTCTAGTCAGCGGAAACATCTGTAGAAACGACGCCGTCGCCGTCCCTCTGTCAAGCCGGCATTGAATATTTTCGTCGTCCATCCGCTTGTTATTCCATGTGAATTGATACCCTGCGAAACCGATATCCATCAAGCCACAAACCGACAGACATTCGGCGAAAGCATCCATCTGGGCTTGATTTCGTGGGTTGCCCCCACGCTGCTCCTCTCTCACCAGGATCTCGTTGAAATCCCCCGCGCACAGCCAAGGGAGGTCATCTTGAGCTCTTAGGTATCTTAAAGCATCCCAAGTCTTATGCCGTAGATCTGATCGTGGTTCACCATAGACCCCAGTAAAGCACCAAGTGCGGCCGTCCGCAGTAATCTTGGCATCCAGGTAATATTGGCACCATGGCCGCACAGATACATCAATCCCATCCTTCCACCATAACGCCAATCCCCCACTTCTTCCATTACAGTCCACCGTCACCCCATGTGAGAAACCTAAACTCCATCTGATTTTGTCCATATCCCTACTCCTCTCCTTTGTCTCGCTTAGAAAGACCACCCCTGGGTTGTATGACCTAGTCAGGTCCCATAGCTCGCCCACTGCCGCGTCCAACCCCAAACCACGGTAGTTTAGGCCCAAGATATTCATCGGGACCGGCGGCCTTGAGTGTCAGGGACCGCCAAAGAATGTCCATTCTGTCAAAGACCGAGCCAGCTGCTCCCCTCTCAACCTCAGTGGAAGGATCTTGTAATCTGTTAAAAACTGAATCCATCTGACGGTCTTGCCGTTCCCCAGATTGATCCTCCAGACGATCAAACACTGTGCCTGTGCGCTGGCGCTTCCCAGCAGAATCAGCACTTCCCTCTCCAACAACTTGGACCTTGACCGGCAGCCATACCTGTTTCAGTCCTCTTTTCCTGGAAGAGCTTCCCAGTGGCACTTGTTCCATATTAGTATTATTTACCCCCGCGGAGTCTCTGTGTCGCCTGACGTAAGTACCCTGTTTGTTCCTCCTTGGGGCTGTCCCAAATGAGTGAGCACTATGCAGATTGTCAGCCGTTTTTCCCTGTTGAAGTTTCTCAGGACTCAGAACCTCCCTGGAGTCGTTTCTCACCTCATCACCGCCAGTGCGGGATGATTCAGAGAAATTTTGCTCCCTCCACAAGCTCCGCCTCGGTGGTAGATCACGCACCGATCCTCCTCCTCTACCCCTTGACTCATTACCAGACGACCAGCTTCCATAGCTACTGGATGACATCGACGGCCTAACAGATGCCATCGATCGCTGGGTTTTCCGAGGCGACGCCCTCAGCCATTCTCCCCATTGTTTCAGTTTCTCCCTCTCAGCTGGGCACCCCTCCTCTGGATGAACCAGGCAGCCACAGTCAAAACAAAAGTGTGGTATCTTCTCATATTTGAGGTCAAACCAGGTGCCGTGTGGATCATCATCCTTATTCTTCAGACTAACACCACGAATCAGCGGTTGATCCACCCTCACAGCAACTCGTATTCTCAGCTCCTTCCCCCATGCAATCCCATCTTTGTCAACATCCACAGCAATGAATTTCCCTACCCATCCTCCAATAAGTTCTCCGAAAAATCTGTTCATCATATCCATCGGCATATCAAGCACCCGCACCCAAATCTCCATCGTATCAAAAACCATATCCAAAGGCCTAACCGACCCTGCATAATCTTTCAGCAGGACTACACTGAAATCGAACTGCCACGGCCCGTTCGACATAACATGATTCCAATCGCCCTCTGAAGAAACTCTTACCACGAACCGGTTGTCGCCAATGTCCCTGAACTGAGCAGGACGATGAAGTCCCCAGGCTCGCTCCATTGCTCTTTCCAGGGCACCAATCAACAGCTTCCTCGGGGAGCAAACCTTGCCCACTGCCGCCCATCTAGGTCGAGGCAACTGCGCCGTCGCTACGTTACCGATGACCAACCCTGCCGCCTCCTTCTCTGTGAGTAGAAGATCCCCAAGTTTCGCTGACAGCCCGGCCGCCAGATCGTCCCCTCCCACCTTGACCGGAGATCGCGACGGCTCCCTGGTGGAACCGCTGCCCCTCCCCATCGCTCGAGTCGGAGACGCCATGAAAACCCGCACTTCCTCTCGACCCGAAGACCAGAGGAGACGTACACACCGTCGCACGGAGACAGACCTGCCGTCAAGGTCGATCCCGCCGCCGAATCACCACCCGCAAGGAGAAACCCTAGCCCTAACGCGATCGCCTCCTCGATCGCCTCTAGAGGAACCTTTCGCCTATTGGTGGACCCACCAGAATTTTTACACAGGAATGCTACGAACGCAAGCATGTCTTGCCTCTATGAACACACCTTCGAGGATTGAGCCGACATATCTTGATTTTGACGAAGTCTCCACAATCGACTCATTGTGGACGGGCACGCCACCTAGCTAACACTGAAATAATATCGCTGGTTATATCCTAAAATTACTCAAGATAAATGCAAGCACCAATGCTAAATCTAGGACTATAAACTGCATAATTATGTTTGTTACCCTTACTAAAGGGTAGTAAGGTACGAGTTCGAATATGACTCAAATAAACTACTATAAGGATCAGAATAACTACTAATTTTCTCTGTAATACGTTTTTCTGAACGATGGTTTAGCGGAAGGTTCTATTGTACCGGTTCAACACCATGTAGCCGCTCTTTTACTTCTGCCTCTCCACTCACATGTCTTTATTGGTCGGACCAACCCAACCGTGTGATATGCGATAAGTATTTCTGATGAGAGCACGAAGCGGATTCAAAAACCTGGGAGAGCTAGTTCCACATCATGGAAGCTAACTATCAGAGCTATGATTACATGGTAATATCAATTTCAAAATGTTTTGTATTTTGAGCTACACAAAAGATAGCAAATGTGTGGATCTAAGTATGTATATTTTCACATCTACAAATTTTATTTCATATCGTCAATTTTGTGTAGCCCATAATGCTAAGAATTTCGTCTTGAATTTTTGCTAGCTTGCAAGTTACAACATTGACTATGTAAAGATTAGTCTTCACAACTTTTTGTAACTTAAATTTTTTTTTTCGAGTAAAGGATCATTGGAGTCGGGAGCCAAAGACACGTTTTGCGTCTATTGATATTTCTCTATTAGACCAGATACGGAGTATATACATAGCACGACATCAACTGATATGATTGGCCGTTGGCACCAACTATTGAACTCTTGTCTCGAGTGAGTTAGTACATGGATTTTAGTGGCGCTTGCTTTCCACTTCGAAATGCTTACCGGTATCTGCCCATTGTCTATTGATGAAAACTTGGTAGCTGACAGCCACAGTATACTACTCCTGGGACGGGTATATCTCGATTCTCGAAGCATCCGCCCTAACATGGCAGCATTTTCTCTGTTTAAGATATCTTCTCTAGAAGTTTTCAGTCCTGGTTAAATTTTCAATGGAATGTTCCATCCTGACGTTCATCAATAGTCTTGGATGATTTCCAGTATCTTTACGTGCAGGTAGGAACCTCTCAGCTAGATTTCCAAGATAAAGCACTATCAAAAAGAAAGCTGCCGATCACATGGGGTTCATAGAAGTTCATGCAAACATGGAGCAGTGCTGCAACAGCTTGTTTACTCGAAGAAGATAATAGAGCAGACCTGACAGCAGAAACTTCAATCGAAGCTCGGGCTTTATAGAGTCACTTTCTTAAAAAAATCAAAAACTTCATTTTTACACTTCAAAAAATTCTGAGAAAAGAATTGTGTACACCCATGCATGAGGTGTGGGTGTTTTTGTCACTGTTCATTGTGCTTTTGAGATTGAGATGAAAAGAAAATAGAGAAAGGAATCTTTCCATCTCCATGGTGTGCACGAATCTCGATAAATAAATGGACGGTAACGAAAACACCCACACCCATGCATGGGTGTACAAAAGTATTTCCAAACTTTATTTTTACACTTCAAAAAGTTCTGAGAAAAGAAATACTTGGTACATATAGACCTATACTACGTAAACCTAAACTTTGATCGAGATATCTATATATATGTATGAGATCTACACATAATGGACAAATGTGAAGACCACAATCAAGGGTTTTTTACCTAGTGCAAAATACAAGGTATTTTTAAACAAAATTTATAGGTTCACAAAATCATCTACTGTAGAAAAAAGGATTTGTTAAAAAACTTTCAAATACCATTTTGTTTTTTAAAACACTAAGCTCAAGCGCTGCAGTCACGTTGTAGCGATCGTTTGTGGTTTTAAGCTGCATATGGTAGGCTCGCAAAAACAAAAAATGCAGATAGAACTGTGTTCTTCTGGTGCACCTACTGCTTTGGTGCAAGTGTCAGGGGAAGGGGTTGTCGCTGCAGATGATATTCAGAGTCTTATGGCACGCATGTGTCCTGGGAACCCCACTTGGAAGTGGGAGGCGGTGCCCCATGGTGTTAATGCTTTTCTTATTGGTTTACCTACAGCTGATGATTTATCCAGGATAGATGGTATGCAGATGAGTGTGCCCAAGATTAAAGCTCAGGCTCTTGTTTCTTCATGGGTGCACCAGGATGTTCAGCCTCTATTCATTATGAAGCCGGTTTGGGTGCACGTCGACGGCGTTCCTGACTCTGTCCGACACTTCTTGGGTCTCTGGGCTGTGGGTTCTCTTATTGGTACCACCCTCGATGTTGATTTGTTTTCCCTTCGGAGCCTGGGGATTATTCGTGTTCTTGTGGCTATGCGTGATCCTAAAGCTCTAGAGAAAGATAATGGTTGCATGGAGGTGATTGCACTTTTACAGCTTAATGGTTACAGGTTTCGCTTTCGTCGTGAGACAACGGAGTTTCAGCCAGATCCTCGGTTCCGCCCTTTCTTCTGGAAGGAAGGAGGAGATGATGATGGGTCTCATTGTTTGGAGGAGGAGAGGCTTGAGGATGGTACCGCGTACGCAGCGCCGGGAGCAGCCAGTATGGATGTTGACGGTCAGGCCCCGACACATGCTTCTGGCACTTCATCGGTGCCGGCCGCGCAGGTGGCTTTGACTCCGTTCAACCATTCACCGTTGACGGAAAGAGGGCGTGAGATTGTGGCTCGTGCTAGGGCGGAGTACCCTCATTGGTCGCTACACCTCCGTCGTCTTCTCGGGCTTCCTCACCGTCCAGAGTTCGGTCTTTCATGCAGGGTCGCACACGCCCCACTTCTTCGACTGGTTCACGGGCCGCTTCACCGAGCACGCAGCGACAGACACCGCCTCCGTCTTCTATTTCGACACAGACGGATGCGGTGCCGCAGCCGCAGTCGAGACTGCAGCCACCTCTCTCGTCCACACCTAGGCAGGACGTGATTGCGCGGCAGCCAGCCGCGGGGCTTGCGTGCGAGCAGCAGCCGGTCTCAGAGTGGACGGTCACGTCGCCACGTCAGGACACGACGCCAACACCTGTGCTGAGGCAGGCCTCGCAGCAGCCGGCCTCGTCGCCCGCTACGCCGCAGCGACAGGCTACGACGCTGCCACCGGTGCTGTTGCTGACCTTGAAGCAGCCGGCCTCGCGGCCCACTTCGGTGTTGCTGCCGGCCTCGGATCAGCCGGCCATGGAGGGCGACGTGCTGGTCCGTCGTGTGGAGGAGGAGTCGTACGCTCCTCCTCAAGTTCAGTCGCGTCCGAGTGCGGCGGTGTTGGAGGAGGTGGACGCCGCTCGCAGCTACGCCAGCCTAGCGCGACACTCGAGGAGAGGCAGGCTTCGCCTTTCCAGGCGGGTACGTCCCTAGTGTCACCGACATCACCGCCACGGGCGGAGGGGCTTGCCGCGCCGGGGAGTCAGCTTGCTTCCCAGGGGACTATGAGCGCTCTTTCGTCGTCGACACCTTCTCCGTCGAAGGGGGGATCATCAGGGGCTGGTTCGATCCAGGGTGCTACACCGCCGTCTACCCCTGTATCGTCGGCCGCCTCTCCGTCCACGGTTGGGTCTTCACAGCGTTCGTCTACACCTTCGCCGGTCCCCACCCTGCAGATGCCACCTCCCGCTGGTCCTCCTCCTGTCGTTCAGCCGACGGTGAGACGGAGTGGGAGGTACACGCTTGCGGAGGATGGGTCGGGGGCGATGGACGAGGATGTCATGCAGCGAGCCATGCGACGTAAGGCGGAGAAGAACCTCGACACGGATGGTATGAAACAACCATCCAAGTCTTTTACTTCTTTTCCAAATTCTCGCATTTCTTCTAATTTGAGTAGTCTAGGGGTCTCGTTGGGTACTACGTCTGATGAGATCTAGGTTTCGGCTAATGTGTTGAGACAGACAGAACTTGACCGTTTAACGGTTGTTCCGAATGACTCCACTGTGCTTGAAACTTCCGTGATAGATGATGATGAAGAGGATGACATCCTAGATGGTCAGCTTCTCTCAGCTATCATTGGTAATATTTCAGAAGTCGACTTAGAACACTCGGAGCTTAGTTCAGTTTATGATCTAAATGCTTCAACACGAGGTTCTCGGTCGTCTGCTGGAAAGAAGTCTCGTCGATATAGCAAGTGTTCTAAATCTAAAATAGTGTCTCGATGAATGGCATGTTTCGGAATAGCAGAGGTCTTGGAGACTTGGCTAAGCATTCTCATATTGCCGATGGTTGTAGAGACTATGATTTAGATTTTATTGCCATATCAGAGACGGGTAGGCGAAATTTCTCACAAAGTTTCCTAGACCGGTTATTGAAGGAGATATGCCCTAGAGGCAATAATAAAGTGGTTATTATTTATATCTCTATGTTTATGATAAATGTTTATATGTCATGCTATAATTGTATTAACCGAAACATTAGTACATGTGTGATATGTAGACAATAAGAAGTCCCTAGTATGCCTCTTAAACTAGCTTGTTGATTAATGGATGATTAGTTTCATAATCATGAACATTGGATGTTATTAATAACAAGGTTATGTCATTATATGAATGATGTAATGGACACACCCAATTAAGCGTAGCATAAGATCTCGTCATTAAGTTATTTGCTATAAGCTTTCAATACATAGTTACCTAGTCCTTATGACCATGAGATCATGTAAATCACTTATACCGGAAAGGTACTTTGATTACACCAAACACCACTGCGTAAATGGGTGGCTATAAAGGTGGGATTAAGTATCCAGAAAGTATGAGTTGAGGCATATGGATCAACAGTGGGATTTGTCCATCCCGATGACGGATAGATATACTCTGGGCCCCCTCGGTGGAATGTCGTCTAATGTCTTGCAAGCATATGAATGAGTTCATAAGAGACCACATACCACGGTACGAGTAAAGAGTACTTGTCAGGAAACGAGGTTGAACAAGGTATGGAGTGATACCGAAGATCAAACCTCGGACAAGTAAAATATCGCATGACAAAAGGAATTGGTATCGTATGTGAATGGTTCATTCGATCACTAAAGTCATCGTTGAATATGTGGGAGCCATTATGGATCTCCGGATCCCGCTATTGGTTATTGGTCGGAGTGAGTACTCAACCATGTCCGCATAGTTCACGAACCGTAGGGTGACACACTTAAAGTTGGATGTTGAAATGGTAGTTCTTGAATATGGAATGGAGTTGGTATATTTGTTCGGAGTCCCGGATGTGATCCCGGACATCACGAGGAGTTCCGGAATGGTCCGGAGAATAAGATTCATATATAGGATGTCATTTTATGTGAATAAAATGTCGCGGAAGGTTCTATGGAAGGTTCTAGAAGGTTCTAGAAAAGTCCGGAAGAAACCACCAAGGAAGGTGGAGTCCACATGGGACTCCACCTCCATGGCCGGCCAACCCTAGTGGGGGAGGAGTCCCAAGTGGACTCCCCTTAGGGGGCCGGCCACCCCCCATATGGGAGGTGGAACTCCCACCTTGGTGGGAGTCCTAGCTAGGCTAGGTTTCCCCCTCCCTATGGAAGGTTTTTGGTTCGGGTCTTATTCGAAGACTTGGAGACCAACTCTTGGGGTTCCACCTATATAATGAGGGCCAAAGGGGAGGGGGCCGGCCACCTCAAACACCACCAAGGTGGCCGCACCCCATAGTGGCCGGCGCCCCCTCTCCCCAAACCCTAGCCGCCCCGCTCCTCCACTTCCCGCACGCTTAGCGAAGCTCCGCCGGACTTCTCCACCACCACCGACACCACGCCGTCGTGCTGTCGGATTCAAGAGGAGCTACTACTTCCGCTGCCCGCTGGAACGGGGAGGTGGACGTCGTCTTCATCAACAACCGAACGTGTGACCGAGTACGGAGGTGCTGCCCGTTCGTGGCGCCGGAACCGATCGTGATCAAGATCTTCTACGCGCTTTTGCAAGCGGCAAGTGAACGTCTACCGCAGCAACAAGAGCCTCATCTTGTAGGCTTTGGAATCTCTTCAAGGGTGAGACTCGATACCCCTCGTTGCTACCGTCTTCTAGATTGCATCTTGGCTTGGATTGCGTGTTCGCGGTAGGAAATTTTTTTGTTTTCTATGCAACGTTATCCTACAGTGGTATCAGAGCCGTGTCTATGCATAGATGGTTGTACGAGTAGAACACAATGGTTTGTGGGCGTTGATGCTCTTGTTATCTTTAGTTGAGTACTTTGCATCTTTATGGCATAGTGGGATGAAGCGGCTCGGACTAACTTTACATGACCGCGTTCATGAGACTTGTTCCTCGTTCGACATGCAACTTGTATTGCATAAGAGGCTTTGCGGGTGTCTGTCTCTCCTACTATAGTAAAGATTCAATTTACTCTTCTATTGACAACATTAGTATCAACGTTGTGGTTCATGTTCGTAGGTAGATTAGATCTATATCGAAAACCCTAAACCACGTAAAATATGCAAACCAAATTAGAGAGCGTCTAACTTGTTTTTGCAGGCTTTGGTGATGTGATATGGCCATAATATGATGATGAATATGTATGAGATGATCATTATTGTATTGTGGCAACCGGCGAGAGCCTTATGGTTGTCTTTAAATTTCATGTTGAGTAGTATTTCAAAGTAGTTGTAATAGTTGCTACATGGAGGACAATCATGAAGACGGCGCCATTGACCTTGACGCTAGGCCGATGATGATGGAGATCATGCCCGAAGATGATGGAGATCATGTCCGTGCTTTGGAGATGAAGATCAAAGACGCAAGACAAAAAGGGCCATATCATATCACATATGAACTGCATGTGATGTTAATCCTTTTATGCATCTTATTTTGCTTAGATCGCGACGGTAGCATTATAAGATGATCCCTCACTAAAATCTCAAGATAATAAAGTGTTCATCCTTAGTAGCACCGTTGCCAAGACTTGTCGTTTCGAAGCATCTCGTGATGATCGGGTGTGATAGAATCAACAAGTGCATACAACGGGTGCAAGACAGTTTTGCACATGCGGATACTAAGGTGGCCTTGACGAGCCTAGCATGTACAGACATGGTCTCGGAACACGTGATACCGAAAGGTAGAGCATGAATCATATGGTTGATATGATGAACACTTTGAGTGTTCGCCATTGAAATCACACCTTGTCTCGTGATGATCGGACTATGGTGTGGTGGATTTGGTTCGTGTGATCACTAAGACAATGCGAGGGATATTGTTTTGAGTGGGAGTTCACCTAGATTTTTAATTATGTAGAATTTAAATTTGAACTCAATTTGTCATAAACTTAGTCTAAACTATTGCAAATATATGTTGTAGAGATGGCGTCCCCAATCAATTTTAACCAGTTCCTAGAGAAAGAAAAGCTTAAGACCAACGGTAGCAACTTCACCGACTGGTTCCGTCATGTGAGGATCTTCCTCTCTAGCGGAAATCCGCAATATGTGCTTGATGCACCGCTAGGTGACCCTCCTGCAGAAACTGAAACCGATGAAGTAAAAGCTGTTTACGCGACTCGGAAAACTCGGTACTCTCAAGTTCAGTGTGCCATCTTATGCAGTCTGGAATCCGATCTTCAAAAACGTTTTGAGCACCACGATCCTCATGAGTTGATGAAAGAGTTGAAGACTATTTTGAGACTCATGCGGCCGTGGAATGCTATGAAGCATCGAAACAATTTTTCAGCTGCATGATGGAAGAAGGTAGCTCCGTTAGTGAGCACATGCTCGCCATGACCGGGCATGCGAAGAAACTCGGTGACTTGGGAATAGTGATTCCTAACGGACCGGGATTAATCGTGTCCTTCAATCACCGCCACCAAGTTACAAGAACTTTGTGATGAACTACAATATGCGAGAACATGAACAAGGAGTTACTCGAACTCTTTGGCATGCTAAAAGCTGCAGAGATTGAGATCAAGAAAGAGCACCAAGTGTTGATGGTCAACAAGACCACCAGTTTCAAGAAACAAGGGCAAGTCTAAGGGAAAATTCAAGAAGGGTGGCAAGAAAGCTGCCACGCCTCCTATGAAACCTAAGAACGGCCCTAAGCCCGATGCTCGAGTGCTATTATCGCAAGGAGAAGGGACACCGGAAGCGTAATTGCTCCAAGTATCCGGCTGATCCGAAGAACGGCCTTGTCAAGAAGAAGAAAGAAGGTATATCCGATATACATGTTATAGATGTTTATCTCATCGGTTCTCGTTCTAGTACCGGGTATTTGATATCTGGTTCGGTTGCTCATATCCGTAACTCGAAACAGGAACTAAAGAATAAACGAAGACTACTGAAAGATGAAGTGACGATGCGCGTTGGAAATGGATCCAAAGTCGATGTGATCGCTGTCGGCACACTTCCTCTACATCTACCTTCGGGATTAGTTTTAAGCCTAAATAATTGTTATTTTGCACCCGCGTTGAGCATGAACATTATATCTGGATCTTGTTTAATGCAAGACGATTATTCATTCAAGTCTGAGAATAATGGTTGTTCTATTTTTATGAATAATATCTTTTATGGTCGAGCACCACAAAAGAATGGCTTATTTCTGTTAGATCTCGATAGTAGTGATACGCATATACATAATATTGATGCTAAGCGAATTAAATTGAATGATAATTCTACTTATATGTGGCACTGTCGTCTTGGTCATATTGGAGTGAAACGCATGAAGAAACTCCATACCGATGGATTACTAGAATCACTTGACTTTGAGTCACTTGATAGATGCGAAGCATGTCCGATGGGAAAAATGACTAAGACTCCATTTTCTGGTATGATGGAGCGAGCTATCGACTTATTGGAAATCATACATACCGATGTGTGCGGACCAATGAGCGTAGCATCGCGCGATGGTTATCGTTATGTTCTAACCTTCACGAGATGATCCGAGTAGATATGGGTATATCTATTTCATGAAACATAAATCCGAAACTTTCGAGAAGTTTAAGGAATTCCAAAGTGAAGTAGAAAATCAACGTAACAAGAAGATTAAATTTCTATGATCTGATCGTGGAGGTGAATATCTCGAGTTATGAGTTTGGCATGCATTTAAAGAAATGCGGAATACTTTCACAATTGACACCGCCGGGAACACCACAACGAAACGGTGTGTCCGAACGTCGTAATCGAACTCTCTTAGATATGGTTCGTTCTATGATGTCTCTTAACGATTTGCCGTTATCATTTTGGAGTTATGCATTAGAGACAGCCGCATTCACTTTAAATAGAGCACCATCAAAATCCGTAGAAACGACACCGTATGAATTATGGTTTAATAAGAAACCTAAGTCTGTCGTTCTCGAAAGTTTGGGGTTGCGAAGCCTATGTAAAGAAGTTACAACCGGACAAGCTAGAACCCAAAGCGGAGAAATGCATCTTCATAGGATACCCTAAGGAAACTATAGGGTATACTTTCTATCACAAATCCGAAGGCAAAATATTTGTTGCTAAGAACGGAACCTTTCTTGAGAAAGAATTTCTCACTAAAGAAGTGACTCGGAAGAAAAGTAGAACTCGATGAGATTGATGAATCTATACTCGTTGATCGAGTAGCGCAAGTACGGAAGTTGTACTGTACCGCCTACACCTGCAACGAGAGGAAGCTAATGATAATGATCATGAAACTTCGAACGAGGAAACTATCGAACCTCGCAGATCGACAAGGGAACGTACCACTCCCGATTGGTTTGATCCTTGTCTAAATGTCATGATTATGGATAACAATGATGAGGACCTCGCGACGTATGAAGAAGCGATGATGAGCCCAGATTCCAACAAATGGCAAGAAGCCATGAAATCCGAAATGGGATCCATGTATGATAACAAAGTATGGACTTTGGTAGACTTACCCGATAGCCGAAAGGCCGTCGAGAATAAATGGATCTTCAAGAGAAAAACGGATGCTCGATGGTAATATTACTCGTCTATAAAGCTCGACTTGTCGCAAAGGGTTTCCGACAAATTCAAGGAGTTGACTACGATGAGACTTTCTCACCTGTAGCGAAGCTAAAATCTGTGAGGATTTTGTTAGCAATAGCTGCATTTTTCGATTATGAGATTTGGCAGATGGATGTCAAAACGGCGTTCCTTAATGGAGACATTGAGGAAGAGTTGTATATGGTACAACCCAAAGGTTTTGTCGATCCTAAAAATGCTCGACAAAGTATGCAAACTTCAGCGTTCAATCTATGGACTGAAGCAAGCATCAAGAAGTTGGAACCGACGCTTTGATAAGGTGATCAAAGACTTCGGGTTTATACGGTGGTCATGGAGAGGCCCGTATTTACAAGAAAGTGAGTGGGAGCTCTGTAGCATTCCCGATATTATATGTAGATGACATATTATTGATCGGGAATGATATAGAACTATTAAGCAGTGTTAAAGGTTATTTGAATAATAGTTTTTCAATGAAAGACCTTGGTGAAGCATCATATATATTAGGCATCAAGATTTATAGAGATAGATCAAGACGCCTAATAGGGCTATCACAGAGTACATATCTCGGACAAGATTCTAAAGAAGTTTAGAATGGACGAAAGTAAGAAAGGGTTCTTACCTATGTTACCAGGCAAGGTCTTGAGTAAGACTCAAGGACCGGCTACGGCAGAAGAAAGAGAAAGGATGAGTAATATCCCCTATGCCTCGGCAGTAGGATCTATCATGTATGCCATGCTATGTACTAGACCGGATATAGCACATGATGTTAGTTTGACTAGCGGATATCAAAGTGATCCAGGAATGGAACACTGGACAGCGGTCAAGAATATCTCGAAGTACTTGAAAAGAACTAAGGATATGTTTCTTTGTTATGGAGGTGACCAAGAGCTCGTTGTAAATGGTTACACCGATGCAAGTTGGAACACCGATCCCGATGACTCTAAGTCACAATCCGGGTACGTGTTTATATTGAATGGTGCTGCAGATGAGCTGGGCAAGCTCGAAGCAAGTGCACGGTGGCGAAGTCTTCAACAGAATCAGAGTACATAGCGGCTTCGAGGCTTCATCGGAAGCGGTATGGATGAAGAGGTTCATTGTAGAGCTCGGTGTGGTTCCTAGTGCATTGGACCCATTAATCATTTACTCGTGATAACATGGGTGCCATCGCCAATGCACAAGAGCCAAGGTCACACAAGAGGCTCGAAGCATATCAAGCTGCGTTACCACTCGATTCGCGAGTACATCGAAGATGGAGAAGTAAAGATTTGCAAAGTACACACCGATCTAAATGTAGCAGATCCGTTGACTAAAGCTCTCCCTAGGGCAAAGCATGACCAACACCCGAATGCCATGGGTGTTAGGTATATTACAATGTAATCTAGATTATTGACTCTAGTGCAAGTGGGAGATCGAAGGAGATATGCCCTAGAGGCAATAATAAAGTGGTTATTATTTATATCTCTATGTTTATGATAAATGTTTATATGTCATGCTATAATTGTATTAACCGAAACATTAGTACATGTGTGATATGTAGACAATAAGAAGTCCCTAGTATGCCTCTTAAACTAGCTTGTTGATTAATGGATGATTAGTTTCATAATCATGAACATTGGATGTTATTAATAACAAGGTTATGTCATTATATGAATGATGTAATGGACACACCCAATTAAGCGTAGCATAAGATCTCGTCATTAAGTTATTTGCTATAAGCTTTCAATACATAGTTACCTAGTCCTTATGACCATGAGATCATGTAAATCACTTATACCGGAAAGGTACTTTGATTACACCAAACACCACTGCGTAAGTGGGTGGCTATAAAGGTGGGATTAAGTATCCGGAAAGTATGAGTTGAGGCATATGGATCAACAGTGGGATTTGTCCATCCCGATGACGGATAGATATACTCTGGGCCCTCTCGGTGGAATGTCGTCTAATTTCTTGCAAGCATATGAATGAGTTCATAAGAGACCACATACCACGGTACGAGTAAAGAGTACTTGTCGAGAAACGAGGTTGAACAAGGTATGGAGTGATACCGAAGATCAAACCTCGGACAAGTAAAATATCGCATGACAAAAGGAATTGGTATCGTATGTGAATGGTTCATTCGATCACTAAAGTCATCGTTGAATATGTGGGAGCCATTATGGATCTCCGGATCCCGCTATTGGTTATTGGTCGGAGTGAGTACTCAACCATGTCCGCATAGTTCACGAACCGTAGGGTGACACACTTAAAGTTGGATGTTGAAATGGTAGTTCTTGAATATGGAATGGAGTTGGTATATTTGTTCGGAGTCCCGTATGTGATCCCGGACGTCACGAGGAGTTCCGGAATGGTCCGGAGAATAAGATTCATATATAGGATGTCATTTTATGTGAATAAAATGTCGCGGAAGGTTCTATGGAAGGTTCTAGAAGGTTCTAGAAAAGTCCGGAAGAAACCACCAAGGAAGGTGGAGTCCACATGGGACTCCACCTCCATGGCCGGCCAACCCTAGTGGGGGAGGAGTCCCAAGTGGACTCCCCCTTAGGGGGCCGGCCACCCCCCATATGGGAGGTGGAACTCCCACCTTGGTGGGAGTCCTAGCTAGGCTAGGTTTCCCCCTCCCTATGGAAGGTTTTTGGTTCGGGTCTTATTCGAAGACTTGGAGACCAACTCTTGGGGTTCCACCTATATAATGAGGGCCAAAGGGGAGGGGGCCGGCCACCTCAAACACCACCAAGGTGGCCGCACCCCATAGTGGCCGGCGCCCCCTCTCCCCAAACCCTAGCCGCCCCGCTCCTCCACTTCCCGCACGCTTAGCGAAGCTCCACCGGACTTCTCCACCACCACCGACACCACGCCGTCGTGCTGTCGGATTCAAGAGGAGCTACTACTTCCGCTGCCCGCTGGAACGGGGAGGTGGACGTCGTCTTCATCAACAACCGAACGTGTGACCGAGTACGGAGGTGCCGCCCGTTCGTGGCGCCGGAACCGATCGTGATCAAGATCTTCTACGCGCTTTTGCAAGCGGCAAGTGAACGTCTACCGCAGCAACAAGAGCCTCATCTTGTAGGCTTTGGAATCTCTTCAAGGGTGAGACTCGATACCCCCTCGTTGCTACCGTCTTCTAGATTGCATCTTGGCTTGGATTGCGTGTTCGCGGTAGGAATTTTTTTTGTTTTCTATGCAACGTTATCCTACAGTTATCTGGTGGGATTAACTTTCAGTGGTTTTCTCGCCCGCCTCGTGGTAGGTCTGGGGGCATTTTACTTGGCGTCCGCAAAGACACCATGACTGTTCTAGCTAGTTCTGATGGAGTATCACATTAAGCTCGACATTCAGAATAAAGCTGACGGTTTTACTTGGAGTCTGGTTGCTGTGTATGGTGCCGCCCAAGATGCTTTTAAGGCTGACTTTTTACGTGAGTTGGTCATCTTATTAAAGATAATCCCTACCCGATTTTGATCGGAGGGGATTTCAATTTACTAAGATTTCCTCATGAGAAAAGTAAAGGTCTTTTTGATGGACATTGGCCTTTCTTGTTTAATGCTGTCATTGATAGCCTTGACTTAAGAGAGATGTTTATGTCCGGTCGATAATTTACTTGGGCCAACAGCTTGCCTGAGCCCACATACGAAAAGCTAGATCGCGTGTTGATGGATACCGAATGGGAAGATAAATACCCTATGGTGTCTGTCCGTGCACTATAACGTATTGAAAAATTGTCTGACCATGCTCCTATCCTCTTAACTACTGGGAATCGTCGACCTATTTGTAAGCGGCCTTTCAAATTTAAACTTGGCTGGTTACATAGAGAAGGGTTCCATGAGATGGTTAAGACGGTTTGGGAGAGGCCAGTTGGGGGTAGCACTCCAATCTTGAGATGGAATAATAAAATGCGTGCAATGCGCAGACATCTCTCTGGTTGGGCTGTCCATACAGCTGGTCTTCTCAAAAAGGAGAAGGCTCGCTTATCAACTGTGATTGATGAGCTAGAGGCGGTTTCTGAGGTAAGACCGTTGTCTTCACATGAGATTGAACTTAAGAATCAGTCCAATACGCAGATGGCGAGTCTTCTTCGCGAAGAGGAACTCAAATGGTATCAACGTTCCAAATCCCAATATATTTTGGAATGAGATTCAAATACGCGATATTTTCATGGCATAACCAATGGGAGACATCGGAAAAAACGTATTCACTCTCTTATTCAAGATGAAGGGTTGATTGAAGGCCATGAGCAACTCAAATCTTACATTACTAATTACTATAAAGGCTTGTTTGGTCCTCCGGATGAAAGTTCATTTTCTCTAAATGAGGACTTAACAGCTGATATACCCCAAGTTTCTATAGAAGAAAATGGCTTACTAACTGCACCGTATTCTGAGGAAGAAGTGCAGAAGGCTATTTTCCAAATGGAATGCAACAAAGCACCGGGTCCCGATGGTTTTCCAGCGGAGTTTTATCAAACTTTCTGGGATACTATTAAAGCGGATCTTCTAGATTTGTTCAGTGCTCTGCATATAGGACAACTAGAATTATTTCGTCTAAATTTTGGTGAAGTTATCTTGTTACCGAAAGTTAATGAGGTAGAAAGGATTCAACAATATAGACCTATTTGCCTCTTAAACGTAAGTTTCAAGATTTTCACGAAAGTGGCCACCATTAGACTTAATACAGTTGCGGATCATGTCGTTCAACCATCACAAACTGCTTTCATGCAAGGAAGAAATATCCTTGATGGAGTGGCGTTTTTGCATGAGACGGTACATGAGATGCATACTAAGAAATTAAATGGGGTTATTTTAAAATTAGATTTTGAAAAGGCCTATGACAAGGTTAAATGGTCTTTCCTTCAACAGATACTCAGGATGAAAGGTTTTTCTCCTGAATGGCGCGCTTTAATAAATGATTTCGTGTATGGAGGTAGTGTGGCAATTCGGGTTAATG
Source organism: Lolium rigidum (assembly GCF_022539505.1). Lineage (NCBI taxonomy): Eukaryota > Viridiplantae > Streptophyta > Magnoliopsida > Poales > Poaceae > Lolium > Lolium rigidum. Next base: position 165,890,114 of record NC_061513.1, on the reverse strand, counting down.
ATGACACCGGCCATTATTTCCAAACACGAAAAGGGTTACGCCAAGGGGATCCGTTATCACCAATGTTATTCAACATTGTGGCGGATATGTTGGCTATACTCATAGAGCGGGCCAAGTCTGATGGTCAGATTGAAGGTGTGATTCCACATCTTGTTGATGGTGGTTTATCTATCCTTCAATATGCCGACGATACAATTCTATTTATGGATCACGATCTCGAAAAAGGTCACAACCTGAAATTAATTTTGGCGGCTTTTGAGCAGTTGTCGGGATTGAAAATCAATTTCCATAAAAGTGAATTGTTCTGCTTTGGTGATGCCCAAGATGATACAGCTCTATATATAGAGTTGTTTGGTTGTGGGCAAGGCCAATTTCCTATTCGCTATTTGAGTATTCCGATTCATTATCGGAGACTTACGATTGCTGAATGGAAAATAGTGGAAGAAAGATTACAGAAGCGCCTTAGTAGTTGGAAAGGTAAATTGCTGTCCCTTGGAGAAAGATTGGTACTCATTAATTCGGTACTGAAAAATATGGTAATGTATATGTTATCATTCTTCCTATTGCCAAAAGGAATTTTGCATAAACTCGATTATTATCGATCCAGGTTCTTTTGGCAAGGGAACAGCGAGAAAAAGAAATATCGACTGGTTAAATGGAGTATAGTTTGTAGTCCCAAAGATCAAGGCGGGCTTGGAGTTCATGACCTTGAGGTCAAGAATTCAGCTCTGCTAGGTAAATGTCTTTTTAAGCTCCTTACCGAGGATGGGATTTGGCAATCTATTCTTCGGAGAAAATATATCGGCTCCAAGACGTTGTCCCAAGTGGTTTGGAAACCTGGGGATGGTCTAATGGCGACAAAGAATGTCTTTTTCCGTCATGGAACTTTCTCAATTAAGAATGGAGCACAGATACGGTTCTGGGAGGATGCTTGGTTAGACAATGCACCCCTAAGTGAACAGTATCCTGCGTTGTATAGTATCGTTCGTCGCAAAGGAGATACCATTGCCACAGTAATGGCTACCTCTCCCCCTAATGTGAAGTTCAGACGAGTTTTGCTAGGACAAAGACTTTTGGCATGGAATGCCTTAATTCAAAGGTTGGGTGATATTAATCTATCACCTAAACCAGATGAATTTAGGTGGAATTTACATGTAGATGGCTCTTTCTCCGTCAAATCTTTATACAGCGTCATACTTCATTCTGATTTACCAGTTGATAATAATAAGAAAATTTGGAAGATGAAGATACTATCAAAAATAAAAATATTTGGATGGTATCTTCGTCGAGGTGTCATCTTCACCAAAGACAATCTTGTTAAGCGGAATTGGCACGGAAGTACTCGATGTGTTTTTTGTCATCATGATGAAACTATTAAACACCTTTTTTTCCAGTGCCAATTCGCGAGATCTATTTGGTCTGTCATCCAAGTAGCGTCTACCCTGTATCCTCCGACTAGTGTGGTCAATGTCTTTGGCAATTGTCTTCATGGTATAGATCCAAGGTTCAAGTTGCTTCTTAGGGTGGGGGCGCTAGCAGTTATCTGGGCGATTTCGCTGAATAGAAATGACAAGATTTTTAATGATAAAAATTGCTCTTTATTGCAGGTCATCTACAGATGTACATGTATTCTCCGTTTGTGGTTACCTCTTCAGCGCATGGAGAATCGAGACCTATTTACGGAGGTCTGTACACGGTTGGAGGATACGGCGAGGGATACTTTTTCCCTAACTACATGGGTGGCAGCATAGTCTACGGATTGAAGCCCCACCCACACCTTAGGTGTTATATGATTCATCGCTCCGATATGTATTCCACCTAGTTCTTTTTTAGTTTGACATCTTTTTGGACTTAAGACTCTTAAACGGCTGTGTGCATCCTGGTTATGCAGAGGCTGAATGTAATTGCTTCTAAAAAGTAATAAAGCATCCTTTATCGAAAAAAAGAACATTTTGGTAAGCAGGTGAGCTCATGCACTGTAATTGTAGATGATGTTAGATTGACGATGGATTTTTTGAATTTTAGGGCATTTCTTTGTTTTGCCTAATATGTTCATTAATACAGTATAATGGATGTCTCAATGGATATATCTTTGACGAACCCTAACATTGTTATATTAGGTGGACAAGTTTAGATCAGCTCGATGATTGTAAAAGGTGTGACCTAGATGTTAGCTTGAAACGATTTTTAGCCTTACATCTTAATATATTGTTCAGTAGTTGAGTAGCACCCATGCTATATTTGAGCAGGTAGAATCTTTTCCTGCTCATCCATTAGCTCATAGGTTCATACACACGGAATGTCGCGATAAAGTTTAACGATATTATTTTCTGTTAAGCGGCGTTTCATCCAGAAGTTTCCTATCATGGCTAATTTTCAATGGAGTGTTCCAGCCATACGTACACCGCCATGTTGGGAATTTTCCTTTTCAGGCTAGCATCGTTGCGTCCAGGTAGCTATGGAACCTACCAGATTTCTAAGAGAAAGTCAGATACCCAGATCAGTGGGAAAGTTGCGCATCACATGGGATTCAGAAAAGCGCATGGGTGGCTTTTAGGACCAGGGAAGGTTGCTGCATCAACAGAGCACTTCAGTTTGTTTTTCGATAAAGGAAATATATTAATATCAAGAAGATACAGCTTGCAAAAAAAAAAAATATCAAGAAGATACCAATTACATTCAGCCTCTGCAACAATGCACCACCCTAATGACACTAAGAAAAGAAAACTAAGAAAAGAAAACTAAGAAATAAAAGTCCCGCTACAGTATCTCGGGCCTAACAACAGCAATACATCCACCGCCAAGACAACACCTGAATTACAGACTAGTCCCCGCTCTCAAAATAAATGCCTCCACCAAGGACATTGCTAGGCACAATCAATTAAGGCCAGACTTTGGGTTTTCACCCTGAAAGGTAGGACTCTGCACTTCACATGTGTTATCGCCCCCACTTTCATATCGCTGCTGTGAAGCCCGAAACACCAAGCAAGTTCCTCAACATCACAAAGACTTGAACCTCCCTTAGCTAGTTCTCCCCTCTGACCTTCATGAAATTCTCTTCTTCAGTTTGTTACTCGAAGAGGATACAAGAAAAAGAGGCCTGGAAGCGACTGCACTGGCACGGGTTTTTTTTTTTTCTAGAAACACAGTACAAACGTAGATGCTCACATACTGGCACGGTTTCTTTTCGTAGACAACTCAAAGTTATGTTGTTTTCGGCTGGATAAGGTGATTAGATAGAGAAGTTTCATAGACACATGAGCGTACCGTCACGGTTGATGGTGTTAGGTTACATCATTTGCAATATATATTCTGAACATTATCAATGATGAGAACTAATAATGTTCTTATTGGCTTGTCGGGTGCAAATCAGCTTGATGATTGGGTACGATAATGCGTAGTGAAGTGACTTTATCGACATCGTTATTTAGGGCATCTCCAGCGGCGCGACGCATTTCGGACACCCAAAATGTCCGCCGGTGTCCGTTTGCGTCGCGAGGCGGACGCGGAAATGGTCGCGTGTCCGTTTGTGTCTGGGGCTGGCTCCAGCGGGGCGACGCATTTTGGGCGCAGGCCAGAATTCAAAAAATAGAAGCACGCATAAACTTTTGCACCAAATTTACAGCCGCATTTTGAGGGCTGAAACAAGTTCACCCCACTTTGCATATCGGACTGCGCAAAGTGGAGACCAAAAGGGGCACAAGAAGGCCTGTGCAGCAATAAAAATGTCCAAAAGGAGGCCAAGGTGCTGGGCGCATGGCGCCGGCGATCAGGCATCTCGCGCACGGATTTCGGCGCGCCTCTTCATGAACCAGGCCCTGGTGTCGTCGTCGACGCTGCTCAAGTCGGCTAGCATGATCCCGGGTGGCCCTGCAAGGGAGCGGGAGTTCCAGGACGCAGCTGGGAACTTACCGAGCTGACCGACGAGGACGGAGGAGCGACGCCGGCGATCCCCTCTCTCTTGACGAGCATGTAGCCCTCCGCCAAGGTCGGATGGAGGGCTACTTGCGCGACGCCGGCTTTGATCCGCATCCGCCACGCCCGCTGGTTGGCGGCCGCGGAAATCTTCATCTTCTGGTTCCTGCGCCGGCAGCGACGTTTCGCGGCCTCGGTCACTTTCTCCTCCGGGGAGAGCACCTTCTTTGCAGCCTTCGCCTTTGCCTCCCGGCCGCCGCCGGTGCTGGCCCGCTTTGCTTCCGGCGGACCCTCCATTGTGGCTACGGTCGTGGCTACGGGGGAGTGTGGGGCGGCGGCGGGTGCGGCGGCGAGGGTTTGATCCGCATCCATGGCGGTGGCTGCGGCGGCGAGGACGTCCATCGCTTCTGGAATGTTTCGCGCCGGTCTAGTTTGCTTTTTCGCGCGGGGAATGGCCAGTGGCGGGAATTATATCGGCCTCGCTGCCACTGACGCGCGGGTCCTACGTCTTTTTCGGCGGTCACTCGGCGCGACCGCCGAGCGTCCGCGGAGACGCAAACCTGGCGCATATTTGGGCCAGATTTGCGTCTCCGCGGACGGGCCGGTCACTTTGTGTACCCGCTGGAGCAGGGCCCAGACGCATTTCCGGTCACGGCGGACGAAAACGATCGCTCAGCGACCATTTGCGTCGCGCCGCTGGAGATGCCCTTAGTGTTGAAACTTGAAGCGATATCTAGTCTCACAAGTTAAACTAATCCTTTTGCCAGCAGTAGCACCCATGTCACCTGAGCAAATAGAATCTTTTCCTGCTCATTCGTAGCTCATAGTTAGTTCCATCGTTTGCCTCTCTTGGTCAGGGTCATGCCATATATGTTAGTTACGAATTGGTTAGTTTTCAGAGGATCAGAGCACACATCTCTCACTCTATTTGGTCCGCACGAATCAGTTTCCTATTATCAAGCACAGTCTGAACATGTATGGCAGATTTCGTTATTTTCAGGCCACAACCGAGATATTTTTAGATAGCATCGGCTCCTTTTCGTACTATTTTTAACACTTGGTTGCAACTTTATGCGGTATGTAGCATCTTCAAGAATGATGAAATTCTGTAGCGAATCACGGCAACATCACAAAAAAATAAGAATCACAGACCGTTGAAAATAACATCCAAGAACATAGGCTTATCCGTTAAAAAAAAAAAGAACATAGGCTTATCCAGATTGTATTATCTTCACTTCACCTAGGAGGAGAAAAGAAGACGGTAGGCCACAGTACGATGGCCACTACCACTATGCACTGTACCAGCCGCCGCGTGCTTGATCGTCCCCGCGCGAGAAAAGGTACTGGACACCGCAGGAACGACCGACCATGAGCCGGCGACCAACCGCCGCCCCATCGGAGCGCTGGTGTCAGCGGAAGGGGAAACCGTGTTTACGATAAACCGCGGCCGGAAAGTAGGAGGAGGTCAGGATTAGCTTAGCTTTTGCTGCCGCCGTCGATGAGCACGGCCATGCATCCACTTCGTTTTCAGGGCCGGTGGCGGTGGGTGCATGCCTGGGATGATCATCTTAATCAACGCAGCAGACATGGTCAACCACCGGCGGACAGCCGTAAGGCCATCTCCAGCGGGGTGATCCAAACCGTCCTCGCGTGTCCGATTGGGTTGAATCGGACAAAAACTTGGCCAGCGCGCCAACCCATCCCTAAATTGGATTTTTCGTGGCCTCCGAGATGATCCAAATCCGGCCCAAATCTGAGTCTCCTTTGTGTGGCCGTGGATACCGGAGCTGTCCTCTCTTGTCCTCCCCTGGTCCGCTTGTTTGCCTCCCAAAACACAGCCCTGTCGCACACATCTTCCCACCGCTCTGCCACCATCCCAGGACCGGCGATTTGCGACCGCTGTGGAAGCCGGCCACCGACGTCGAGGCACCGAGAAGCGGTGCGGCAGCATAGGACGCGGCCCAGCGCTTTCGCATGTGATTTCGCGGCCTCGTTGCAGCGTCGGAGGACACTGATGTTGACGTTGTTGTCCTCTCGCCGTCGCGAGACCTCCCGCCGTCATTAGCTTCAACATTGCCGCCAGCGGTGAGCTCTCGTGCACCGTGCTTCCAGGCCGCAAGTCGGCCGGGACGGCCATTATCTGCAGTTTCTTACGGAGGCATTGGATTGCCCCCGCCTGCGAGGTGTTCGATGAAATGGTCGAACTAATTATTTGTCCCATTTCATCTGTAGATCATAGTGGATAGCGACGACGAGTTCTTCTTCAAGAACTTCATCGACACGTCCTCAGACGACGAGTCCGAGGAGGACTTTCTCACGGAGGTTGCGTTGATCATCCACGAGCACAATGTCGCGTAGATCCCCGTGTACCGGGGTCCTTGCCCGGGCACGCGCCGGTCTTGGACCGCAAAAGAGAACGCGACATTGACATGCTCTTCCACGACTACTTCTGCTGCAAGGAATTGTTCACGCCGGCCTTGTTTCGCCATCGTTTTCGGATGTCCAGACCGTTGTTCAACCGGATAATGGATGGCGTCAAGGTCTACGATGACTACTTCATCACCAAAGAGGATGCAATTGGCAACGTAGGCCTCTCTTCATATCAGAAATGACGACATCAAAAAGGATGCTCGCATATGGTGTTGCCGGTGATTACGTAGATGAGTACATCCGAATGAGCGAGTCCAGCTGCTTGGAAGCGATGTACAGGTTCTGCAGAGCAGTGATCGGTGTGTTCGGTGAACAATATTTGCGGCAACCTAATGCATAGGACACAGCCCATCTGTTGTCAATCAACGTTTTCAGGGGGTTTCCTGGGATGCTTGGCAGCATAGACTGCATGCACTGAGAGTGGAAGAACTGCCCCTTTGGTTGGCATGGGGTGTACAAAGGCCATTCTGAGATGTGCACAGTGATTCTTGAAGCTGTTGCTTCACATGACACATGGATTTGGCACTCATTCTTTGGAATGGTTGGCTCGCACAATGACATCAATGTGCTACAGCGCTCTCCGTTGTTTGATAGGCTGGCAAACGGTCAGTCCCCTGATGTGGATTTTGAGATCAATGGCCAACACTACAACAAGGGGTACTACCTTGCTGGTGGTATCTATCCACCTTGGGCTAGACTCGTGAAGACAATCTATCGTCCCAACTCAGACCAGGAGGCAAGGTTTACCAAAGAGCAAGAGACGGCCCGGAAAGATGTCGAGTGGGCGTTTGGTATTCTCCAAAATCGTTGGGCTATCGTCAGGCACCCTACTAGAGCATGGAGTGCGCAAACTCCGTGGGAGGTGATGACCGCTTGTGTAATCATGCACAACATGGGCGCGTTTGGTTGCCTGGGCCGATTCCTTGCATGACTACGCCAGCAAGATGGGGCGCATTGCGCATTGCGAATGGGCCATGGGCCACTTTCCGTCGGTCGTTTGGTAGCCTGTGAGCCCTTTTGCGCGCCGGAGAAGGAATCCAGGCCCCATCATTTGGTTGCCCGTTTCCAGCCCATTCTTCCCAGGTCGTGCAGCCCACAGCCTGTTTGGTTGCACATAGCTCAGTGCTGTGGTAACCCCTTCACTTTGAGTGGTGAGGTTACCCAGTACTGAATAACAGCACACATGGGATTCAGTTCATCAGAAAAGATGCTGGTAATACACAGCAACTACTACTTAGTGGGCGATGCATCACGAACGAAGCAACTACTTCGTGATGCATCACAGGTTCGTCACGAGGGGTTAGTATATAACACATCGAACAAGTTCATCATTACAAACCAGGGATCAGGTTGTAGCAAGTCCTAGCTAATGGAGGGATACAAGATCACCTCCCGAAATCAGCGGTTCATGACGAAGGAAGCAGAAGCACTAAGCAGGAAACTGGTTGCGGAGCCAGGTCCTAAGCCAGCTCCTCCTCTCCGGTGGCTGCACTTACGGTACACGGCATACTCGGCTTCATTGTCTGCAATGAAGTCGATAGCCCTGACCAGCAAGTTAGGCTGGAACAACTGCGCCTTGCAGACGAACCGGGGAGTGAAGATCGTCTTCATCTGAGCGTAGTTGCTGATTAGAGTGCCGATGTACTGACAGTGCTTCGGGTACCGCTGCAATCGACAAGGAACACCTGTAAGCGTACATGACATTGACATGTACATACTTTGAGATCTATCCAAGAGCTCAATGAGGATTCGTACCAGGATGTACTCATCTGACGCCCCTTCATCACCCCCGTAGAAGCAGCAACCAGTTTCGCTCCAGTCCAGAATGCGATCGGATTTCATCTTCGTGATGACGCTCCACTTCGTCCTCCAGTTTCTGATGTGGTTGTACAGCTGAAGAGTGGTGACATGCACCCCGGCGAATGCAAGAACATCCACGGCTACCTTCTTCATCTGCTCCTACTTGAATCCCATGTTGAAGCAGACGCCGCTACGGACGAGCTGAACCAACCGGTTCAGCAGAAACTCTGATAGCTCAGGTTTACAAACCATGGCTGGTTTGCTTGCTATCAAAGATGGTTGAGCATTCACAGTCGGTGCCCAAAGGTATGATCGCCTACATGACAAACACTAGCAGATCAACGAACTACCACCTGGACATCCTTAAGCACTAGCAGATCTATGAACTACCAGTACCACATAAAAGAACATCGAGGTAGGTAAGATCGGCCTTACAGTCAAAGAAGCCACACGCAACACCGAGGTAGGGGAAGCAGGGGACCCTAGCGGAGATGCAGCTAGCACCACCGTCCCAATGGAAGATGCAGGCAGCACCACCGTGCCCGTCGTAGAGTCAGATGGAACCTGGAAAACCTCCACAACCTCCATCGGCGACAAAGTAATGTCCTACAATGGATTCGTTCAGATCCCGGTTGTGTACCCATAAGATCTAGATCTAAGGCTAGGGTTTCCAGAAGCTTACCACAACCGAAATCATCGACGCACATGAAGAAGACGACCATCCTCCGCAGCCACTAGCCTCCACCACAGCCGCTGTCGCCGCCGCAAGCCTCGCCGACCGTGCGGGTGAGGTAGAGCCGGCCATGTCGCTAGATCGGGGATGCTGGATGAGCTCGGAATGGGGGGAAATGAGGGATTTGCATTTGGCAGTGAGAGAGCCGCCCCTATATACGGTGGCGAAAATTCAAGCGCGGTGACCGAATTCATGGCGCCGAGATTTCGCCGTCCCGCGCGAGCTCCCGCCATCTCCCGCGGTGGCTCTGCGAGGACTCCGCGTTCCCCACTTCTGCGAAAACGGGGGTGGCTCGCTAGAAACGGCCGAACCGGGCGTTCCTCCAGGGCTGGCCCGAGGGTGCTTTGAGAACCGGTTCCTGCAAGAACGCGGCGTCGACCAGGAAACCAAACGGGGTGAAAAAAGCTGCGCCGATGCGAGCCAAGGGGCATGTAGCCTACCAAACATGCCCATGATTGTTGAGGTACGTAGAGCGGGATGATTCACTGTTTGATAATGATTGGGATGGCCAGGGAGAGTTGGTTGCTCCTCAAGGTGGTCCAACATCATTCCAGGATATCCTTCATGTGCACCATGAAATTCAGGATCAAGCGGTTCACAACCAGCTCCAGGCTAATTTGGTTGAGCACATGTGGACGCATGTTGGCAATAATGCTGCAAACAACAACAATGAAGAAAATCCCGAACAAAACAATGCCTATGTCATTTGTATCATTTTACATTTTTATTTGAATAAGTACTTTGTCATTGAATAAGTTGACAATAATCTTATGTAATAAATCTTGAGCATTTAAACTTATTTATATATTTTATGATTTTATATGCTTTTATATTGAAAATGCCAAATTCTATGGCCGCGGTCCATATCTGGCCGCGTTTGACGTAGCGCGCGACCCAAACGGATACGCGGACGTGGGACGCCGTCCGCATGTCCCCGCGGCCACTCAAACAGCCTAAAACGAACAACCCAAGGCGGCTATTTGGTTGGTAGCGTTGGAGATGCCCTAAGTGTTTCACCGCTTAATTTGTTCATCTTACGTTGTGAGATCATAATAACCGCGTGGACGCACGCCAGAACCGGAACCGGTAGCTGGCACCCGGATGGGACGACGTGGACGTACATGGTGGACTCTTCCCTCCCGTTTTTCACCGGCAGCAAGCTGGACAATCAGACCAGCAGCACCAGTAGGAGACACCGGAGAGGTCCACCGTCCACGGGCACGACGTCGAACGCCCTGTCTCCTCGTCCAAAGATTTGATTCCAGCTTGACGCCGACCGCTGTTCGCCCAGAAGGCCGGGAGCGGGTCCGCGCGCGCACCATCGACCGGCGACCGGTTCAGCGACGGCATCATTTTCCTCGCTTTCCATCGGAGACCACCGGCCTCCCGATCGCCGTCACGCACGCCTAGGCGGCAACCCAACAGAAACTGCGGCGCGGCGACGTAAGTCGTAACGGTGCTCCACTCGCAGATTGACGGGAAGAAATTAATAGAGCACATGCGCCTATAACTTGGTGCCGGCCGGCGTGGCCTTGCGGATCGATGCAGCAGGCCATGTGAGTGTGACATCGCCGGGAAGACGCGCGCGGTCCCATGTGTCTTCCGTTCCTAGCTACGTCTCGCTCGGTTGCGGCGCGCGGGAGGAAGATACGACGCGTCGTCGATTTTAAATCGCAATGTACCCGGAGGGATGGATTGAAATCACGATCGAATTGGCAGCCATATGCATGCATGGGGTTTTATACAAATGTCATATTAACTACAGTCTATTGGAGTGTATGGTTTCTGACTCCCGTTGTTAAAAAACAAAAAAAAAATCATTTTTACAAGTTTTTTTTAAAATGATTTTTTATGTAGCCAACTATGTATCCCATGCAAAACAGCAATTTGTTTTAGAACGCAATAAAATGCAAACGCTCACAAACACGCACGTACACTCGGTAATCGTTAACCACTCGGTCGGCCTGGAGTAGTGGATAATCCGAAATTGGACGATTAACTGATTTAATCCGTCGACTATTAATTGGTGCAACCTACACAAATTACGACCAAAACCATGTCTATATAAGAAATAAAGAAATAGTATATGGGTGTCTATATGTCTTTCCTACTTTTCTAGAGCCCAAAATCCCATTAAAATATGTATGTTTCTCCTCTGTGACGTAAATTTCTAGGTCATGAGCGATAAAGGAGCCACCGGCCGCCACCATGTTCCTTCGTTTCGCTTCTCCTTTACCCTCTGCAGTTTCTCTTGTCTCACCATCTATCCAAGGTACTGCCACTTTTGCACCTCAACCACCTACCCTATTTGAAGGCATCATAGAGCTCTTCGAAAGCTCCTCAAGGTGGTCGAAATCTTGTATCCAAGGTCTGGTCGGCAACGATAAGCAATGGTTCATCAACGACTGGAATCGAGATCCTGGAGGCGAGAATCGAGTTGAAACTTCGCAAACCTACTTGATTTGAGCAGTTGCACGGATGATCTGCATTGAAAATTATGAAACTTTTTTTACCAATATGGACAAATTAATCGGGACATTCCTAGTAATCGGGTTATCAAAGGAATTAATCGGGTTAAAGAATTAATTTTTTTTGAGCGGTGGGTTAAAGAATTAATACAAGAGATTAGAGGTAATCGATACTGTCAGGCCCATAATAGCGATTAATCGGCCCATTAATCATTGATTCGGCCTAGTTTTTGAACATTAAAACTACTCTTCATAACTTTTTGCAACTTAACTTTTTTATTTTCGCAAATGAAGGATCATTGGAGTTCCGAACCAGAGACACTTTTTGCGTCTATTGATATTATTCTGCTATACCAGATACGGAGCATATATATAGACGCAACACCGCCTAATATGATTGGCCGTTGGCACTAACTGTTTTGATAATATTGAACTCGATCTTGTCCCGAGTCAGTTAGGCCGCGGGTACATGGATTCTAGTGGGCGCTTGCTTTCCACTTTGAAATACTTACCGGTATCTGCCCATTGTTTATTGATGAAAACTTGGTAGGTGACAGCCACAATATACTACTCCTGGGATGGGTATATATCTCGGTTTCTCGAAGCATCCGCCCAAACATGGCAGCCATTTTCTCTTGTTTAAGATATCTTCTCTAGAAGTTTCCAGTCCTGGAATGTTCCATCCTGACGTTCATTATTGTGTTGGATGATTTCCAGTTCCGGGTTAGCATCTTTGCGTGCAGGTAGGAACCTCTCAGATTTCGAAGATAAAGCACTATCAAAAGAAAGCTGCCGATCACATAGCGTTCATAGAAGTGCAGTTTTTCGAAACGGAGGTTCTACGCTAGCCCCTGTATCAAAATGATGCACACAGCTTTCTTCTATTAAGATTATTCACTGAAATCTTACAAGAACATAAAGATCAAACTGAAGCCACCTCACGAACGATAAATATCTCAACACCTACAAATTTGATGAAGGGGTGATTGTGTCGGGGTCTCATGCCCGGATCTCACCAACGCACATCATCAGAAAATCGGAGGCCTCACCAAAACGCACCATAGCGAGTCAGGAACTTAAACCGGTCCAGCCAACCCTGAATGCACACCATCGCACACGCTTGAGAAGTCGCTTCCACCATCTTTCGCCGACCCATCTCCAGGAAGGATTAACGTATTGACCTTGCCAGCTCTGCCATCGACACCGCCACGGCGCCATACAACACAGTCACATCGCGCAAGTCCAGCCAACCACGTTCATAAAAGTGCATGCATGCGGCTTTTAGAAACATGGAGCAATGCTGCATCAGCTTGTTTACTCGAAGAAGATAATAGAGCAGACCCAAGAGCGGAAACCCTTCAGTCGAAGCTCGGACTTTATAAACTCACTTTTTGAAAGGAAAAACAAAAACTTCATTTTTACACTCCAAAAAATACTTAAAAAAGAAAATCCTTAGGAACATATAGATCTATTCTAACTTTCTAAGTAAACCTAAATTTTGATCGAGATATCTATATGTATGAGATCTACACGTAAAGGACAAATGTGAAGAGTACAAACAAACAAAAAATCCTAGTGTAAAATACAAAGTATTTTTTAGCAAAATTTATAGGTTCAAAAAATCATCTACTCTAGAAAGAAGATATTTTTTGAAACTTTCAAATACCATTCTTGCTTTTTTACAAACACCGAGTTCAATGGAGGCCCCGCTCCAAAGCACCGTAGTCATGTGGCAGCTATTATTTGTGATTTTAAGCTGCCTATGGATAATGTTAGATTGACGACAGATTTTTTAATTTAGTGCATTTCTCTGTTTTTCCTAATATTTTCACTAATATAATGGATAGGCTCAATGTATATATCTTTGACGAACCCTAACATAGTTTTATTAGGTCGTCAAGTTTAGATCAGCTTGACGATTGCAAAAGGTGTGACCTAGAGCGGGTGCAATAATGCTTTAGCTATTGAATACAGTTCTGGGTTCAAGCCTGAAACGATTTTTTGCCGCACTTCTTAATATATTGTTCAACAGCTGAGTAGCACCCATGCTATATATATTTGAGCAGGTAGAATCTTTTCCTGCTCATCAATTAGTTCATAGGTTCATCCAAACGGAATGTCGCGATAAGGTTTAACGACATTACTTTCTGTTAAGCGGGATTTCATCCAGAAGTTTCCTCTCATGGCTAATTTTCAATGGAATGTTCCATCCAAAGTACACCGTCATGTTGGGAATTTTCCATTTCAAGCTAGCGTCGTTGCGTGCAGGTAGCTATGGATGGAACCTACCAGATTTCCAACAGAAAGTCAGATGCCCAGATCAGAGGGAAAGTTGCGCATCACATGGGATTCAGAAAAGAGCATGCATGTGGCTTTCAGCCTTTCAGGGCCAGGGAAGATTGCTGTATCAACACAGCACTTCAGTTTGTTGCCCGAAGAAGATAGACGAAAGAGGCCTGCAAGCGATTGCACCGGCACGGTTTCTTTTTTGTAGACAACTCAAAGTTATGTTGTTTTCGGCTGGATAAGGTGATTAGATAGAGAAGTTTCATAGACACATGAGCGTACCGTAACGGTTGATGTTGTTAGGTTACATCCTTTGCAATATATATTCTGAACATTATCAATGATGAGAACTCTAATGTTCTTATTGGCTTGTCGGGTGCAAATCAGCTTGATGATAGGGTACGGCCCCCATAGCAATTTGGACACCGGCGCCTCCCAAACACCGCCGGCCAATTTTCGAGCCCAATAGAATCACCGGTAACCCCGTGCCGGCCCCTTCGCCAAGGGCGCGAATCGGGCGCGCCGGCGCCTCGCGGAACGACGGTTTCCGCAGGTGGGGGCACCTTGTCAGAGTGAGGACGCGGCGGTTCGCATCGGAAACGACGCGGGGAGGTTGGTCATCGGCGTTAATGGCCTCCCTGGCGAGGATGGCGACTGGCCACGCGGCGTCCACCTACCTTACCAACGTGCCTTCAATGCGCATTCGCCGCCTCCCTTAAAACCCCACCGGCGCGCACTTCTGGCTTTTCCCCACCGTCCAACCCTAGCCGCCGCCGTCCTCAACCTCCGCTCGAACCACCACCCATGCACCCCACCGACGCGATGGCGCACAACGACCAGGCCCGCAGCAGCGGCGGCGGCATGCTCCGCTCGACGCAGCTGACGTTCGACGAGGCCGACGTACTGTATTGGCACCGCATCCCCGTGCCAGTACAGTACAAGTTGCCGCACGGCTGGCACATCTCCAACGACGGCTTCGCCGTGCAGCTGCCACCGCCAGGACCACAGACTCGGGCCCTCACCAGGGAACGGCGGGCCGAGATGACGTCATAGGAGAGGAGTCTGCCGGAGAACGCCCTCGAAAGCCCGTCCTGGGCAGGGCGCTTCGAACACGAGCGCGTCGTCGAGCTCGCGCGGACGGACAACCCCTCGGGCGGCCGCTTCAACAACGTCGGTCGCCGTGCCTGGTGGTACGGCCGCTCCATCGACGACACGTTCCGCCGGTACGGCTTCCGTCCGCACGTCCGCGGGCAACGGGAGCCGCGGCGAACGCGCGCACGCGCTCGACGGCACCCGCGCCTCCTTCCGGAGGCGTCGTCATCCGCGACGAGGCGAGTGTCCTTTGCTTGGCTCGTCGGACGACGGGGTCGGGCCACCGCTCCCGCGTCAAGGAGGAGGACGCCTCACTACCACCGGCGAAGAATCCATGGTGGGAGAAGGAGGCCGATGCGCAGGCGGCCCTCCGTGACGACGGCGACGAGGAGGAGTTCCCCGCCCTAAACTTCATCCTTGGCCGCTCCGTCGACGAAGAGTACCGTCACATCGCGATCGACTCGTGGTGGGCGGTGGTGTGGTCTGCCAGGGACCGCGGCGCCAACTACGTCAACCTCGCCGGACCATCCGAGCTGCCGGCGCCAAAGGAGGAGAAGGCCGACGAGGAGGAGGCCGATGACGTCGACAGCTGGTCCTTCGGGTCATCCAGCGGCGATGACCTGGACTTCAGCGTCGTCGCCGCTAGTTGTTTTTCTTTAGTTTTTTTAGTTTGAAATCGCATTAAATTTGTACAAATTTCGTTCAAACTTCGTATGAATATTGTTTTGCAAATTTGAATTTAAATTCCAACATCTATCGGGACTGGCGTATTGAAGGCGCCGGTGTAGGAGCAGCATCCCCAAATAAAGAATGCAGTGCTGGCGTCCCCATGGAGGTGCCAGCGCCCCCACAGGCGTCTATTTGGAGCTGCCGGTGGAGGATGCAATAATGCGTAGTGAAGTGACTTTATCGACATCGTTATTTAGTGTTGAAATTTGAAGCAATATCCCTAGCCGCACAAGTTAAACTAATCCTTTTGCCAGCAGTAGCACCCATGTCACCTGAGCAAATAGAATCTTTTCCTGCTCATTCGTAGCTCATAGTTAGTTCCATCGTTTGCATCTTCTGGTCAGGGTGATGCCATATGGACATTCCGAATTGATTAGTGTTCAGAGGATCAGAGCACATCTCTCACTCTATTTGGTCCACACGAATCAGTTTCTTATTATCAAGCACAGTCTGAACATGCCTGCCACATTCGTGATTTTCATGCCACAACCGAGAATTTTTTAGATTGCATCGGCTCCTTTTCGTGCTATTTTTGACACTTCGTTGCAACTTTATGCGGTACATCTCCAAAAATGATGAAATTATGTAGCGAATCACGGCAACATCATAAAAATAAGAATCATGGACCGTTGAAAATGACATCCAAGAAATTCTCAGATTGCATTGGCACTTTTCAGTTCTATTTGTTCCCCTTTCATGCAACTTTAGGCCGTGGCATCTTCCAAGGATGATGAAATTCGTTGGCGGATCATGAAGTGTTACATTGCAAAAGTAAGAATCACGAACCGTTGAAAATAGCAGATTATAATTAAGTAGACAAGTAGTGGAGACGCTTGTGAAATAGCGCGGGGCAATTCTCTGCAGTTAAGTTCATTCTCCGATGTGGAAGCGGCCATGGCCCATGGGGGCCGACACACAATTTCGGATTTCAATTGGTTGGCAAGTCAATATCACGATCGGAAAAGGAAAAAATCACGAT
The DNA here is from genome assembly GCF_022539505.1 of Lolium rigidum. NCBI lineage: Eukaryota > Viridiplantae > Streptophyta > Magnoliopsida > Poales > Poaceae > Lolium > Lolium rigidum. The sequence goes on along the minus strand of NC_061513.1, from coordinate 165,873,682 downwards.
CGAGCTTAAGTGAGCGCGGCGCTACTGTTCTGACTTACGAAATGCACAGTTCGACTGACATAATAAACCCTAAAACAACACAAATTTATGGGTTTTTTTATTGGATTGCATGATGTTTCGCTGCTACATTTGGCCGATCAAGTAGGCCTAATGATCTATTTCTTTGGTTTGTGTAGCAATGCTAAATTATCAACACAGATAGGAATACATACGATCGGTTCACTCATGGACGTCGCTCCCTACGTGACGCTAGGAGCCAAAACCTAGCGCTGCCACCGTTGTGGTGGTGTGAGCCCCATCCCCGAAGGAAGTGGTGGTTCCTCCCTAGCACGATAAAGAAGGTGGAGGTCAGCCGAGCCGGTGGGGAATAGGAAGGAAGGGCGGCGATCCTAGTGGTTTTCCCGTCGATCTTCCGTCTATCAATTGTCCTCGATATGGCTACTGACGAGTTCTGGACTCCTAGACATTTGGATTGGATGAGATCTGGTCGTGTGCGTCCGCAAACATCAGCTCGTGAGATTTCAAGGGAGCGCGTCCAAAGCTCTACTTTATCTACACCATGGTGCATGTCGGCATCGGCATCCACGCCGCAGTCTCCATAGTGTTGGCATAGGTGAGGAATGTCAACACGACTCTTATTGGAAGACTAGAAGATCTCGATGGGTAAGGTCGAGGTTGAGACTGCTAAATAATGGTGGAGGGAGGATCTTGGATGCGATGAATACAATACTTCACAAGCTGTCATGCCACCACGGTTCGGCCACGGGACAATGTTCCCGTCGAGATCACACACATGATGTGGTGATTGATCATTTGCAGAAATGGGATCAGCAAACGAGTACCATGACACTGCGGACTTCATTTTTGGTGGTGCTCCTCGAGTCCTAGGTCTGGTCTTCATTGGTTATACCTGGCAGTATTGATCTTTTTTTTTGCGAATAGATCTGTTTGTTGTTGAATGCATTGTATTGAGAGTTTAGACTAATCGGGTGAATCCCTTCCTGGAGACCTTTCTTAAAAAAAAAATTGCAGTCTGGGTGCTCTTACTGATGGTTTTGGTTTAGCTGTTTTTGGACAAAGGGATTATATTAATATCGCGAAGATACCAATTACACCCAGTCTTTACAATAAAGCAATACTCTAATGGCAGTACGAATGCACACAACCAAAAAAATGTCGTTGCCGTATTTCAACCATAGCATCAACAATACAACTACCACCAAGACAACACCTGAACTTCAGCTCTCAAAAAATGACGCCTCCAAGAAGGGAATAGTGCATAAGTGCCATCATCAACTCGATCAAAGATCTCAGGTTTTCACCCTAAATATAGTCTCCACTCTCAAAAAACAATGCCTTCAATAAGAACATTGCCCGACACAACCAATTAAAGCGAGACCTTGGATTTTCACCATGAAAGGTAAGACTCTGAACTCACTTGTGCTGCCGTCCCTACTTGCATAATGCTGATGCGAAACCCAGAACACTAAGAAAGTTTCTCAACAGTGCAGAGACTTGAACCCCAATTGCTAGTCCTCAAATTCGGTCTCCGTGATATTCTCCGCCTTTGACTTTGCCATGGACCAAAAAGTCACTTGATGACAACAAAGAACAAAGCTTTGCGCCCCTTCCTCAAAAACCGAACAGCCGGAAGCGCACGACCGAATACCACTCGACCCAGCAAACTCTAGGCATAAGGCGTACTATGGAGTTTGTCGGCGGAGCCTTCCGGAACAGATCAAGGATCGACTCTGCTAGGTCTTCATCTTCACACAAGAGAAATCCTAGGACATCCACCTTTATTCAAATGTTGCGCCAGTAAGCCCCGCACCACCAGCCGTTAGCCGAGGAGACAACGAAGTGACGGGTTGAAGAGGAGACCGGCGAGATACACGATCGACAGACTGCCCATGGAGCCCCGAAAGCCAGCCGCGTCGCACCACGCGGATGTTGCCACCATCGCGGGACGGACAGGCCCGCTGGGCCCAGGTTAGGCCCATATTGGCTTGCGCCATCGCTGGACTAGGGTACAGGGCAGCCGTCGTCGTCGGCCAGGCGTGCCACCAAAACCTCCCCGACGAGCCCCCTACACCTCGACACATCCTCGACAGCGTCGCCAGAACGCGCCACCCCAAACTGCCCATCGCCTTCGGTTGAGTTGTTGCCAGTAGTTCATCACTGTGGCGATGTCTTTTGTCTATGTGCATATTTTAACTTTTTTAGAAATACAATACAAATCGTAGACTCACCCCTATGAACACTTTCGGAAGACTGAGCCGGCGGATTGGATCTTGAAATTGACGAAGTTATCACAGGCGCCTCGCCGTCGATGGGAACATCCCCTGCCACTGAATGAATATTCTGCTTATTAGACACACAGATGTAAAACCTAGGGTTCGAACTCTGGTGGGCTAGGGTACAACCACCTTCTTAACAACCTAACCTCAGGTTTGTTCTCGTGCATTCAGAAACCCACCGGTGAGCAGCGACGGGCAACACGGTAGAGCCGAGAGGCTCCCAGGACTGCGGCTGGCTCTGGTCCCTCCGAGCGACGGCCCGCAAAGACTCGGCACGCACGTCCGATGCTGATGCAAGGGCGTGCCACCTGACCTATACCTGGTCAGGAAGGTGTTGGATTTGCCTCGCTTAGTTTCCTTCATGGCATACACGTAAACATTAAATACGAGCCTCGATCGGCTCTCAGGTTGTCCTGTGAATCGGCTCAAGGAGCCGATCCACCCATGATCCGTACGAGGTGTACGATCAGATGGTGGTCCTGCTTGATCAAAATAAAGCTAAAACAACCTACTACGATTTAGGGTTTTCACCACATAATCGAAACATCCTACTCGTGATTGAGCCTGGCGGCCACACACGGTGATCATAAACCGACCCTAGACAAGGCCTAAAAACCAACATAAAGCTGATCCCCGGAACATCCTGTCTAGGCCTAGCAAACTACACCCTACGCGCCACTGGATCCTTCAACCCGTTTGTAAGGCCTAACTATGCAGATATTAAACTAATCCTTGAAGAACAAGGAGCAATCATAACGGATCGGATCTACTAAATAACGATCAAGCGGGGTGCCGCCCTTACACCTAAGATAGGTGTAAGGGCAGCTAGACGTCTAAGGGTTGCACGGACGAAAGCATATGATACTATGAAACAATGCTAACCCTAACACATCTATGATAACTACGTTGCTCGCCATCAAAAAGGCTTCAGCACGAGCAACGCATGAACAACGAATAAACGTATACTGCCTAGATCGCAAGATGCGATCTAGGCAGCATGATGCTTACCCGGAAGAAACCCTCGAGACAAGGGAGTTGGCGATGCGCCTAGATTGGTTTGTGGTGAACGTGATTGTTGTTTATTTCATAAACCCTAGATACATATTTATAGTCCATAGACTTTCTAACGTGGGAATAATCCCAACCGGGCACGAGCCAAATTCTATCTAACCGACACGTATCCTACTATATTACAGATACACGGGCAAACTAGCCCAAACTTTGCATATAAGGCCGATTCATGTATTCCTTCCATTTATATCCTTCAAGCCCATCCTCAATCGCGGCCCACCTCTGATCCGGTCAAATTCTGGTGATAACACATGCCCCCCTGGTTTTGGAAATGACAATTCCAAAATCACTCCGTTTTTTCTTCGTCGGGTCATGTCGTGGCAGAGCAGAACCGCCGCAGTATCCTTCATCATGATGCCTTGCCTCCTCCACTTCTCCACGTGACCTGGCAAAAAAAAATTTTCTGTTGGGCACCACTTCCTCGAAAACTGTTGTGGCATTGAATCTCCACTATATCCCCTTTTATTTAACCGCTCCAAACAGTTTACTTCTTCATCCCCTTCGCATTAGCACTCCAAAAGCCCTCCTGCGCCACCATGTCTTCTTCCTCCTCTGCCTCATCGGGTCTTTCCACCCAATCCTCCTCCTCCCGCGAGCCGACGCCGGAGTGGGACCCGGAGGAGGCCCATGCGGCCAACATCCGCCGCGCCATCGAAGCCGGGCAGGAGTCCAATCACGACTTCTCCGTCCGGTCTGAGGACGACAAGTCCTCGACCGGCGGGGAAAGTGACCTCCGCTTCCTTGCCGACGGGGAAACGGAGGAGGAGAGCGATGACGATCGCTTCTCCTGGGATGACTTCACCTCCTCCGAGGAGGAGGAGAAGGAGGAGGACGACGACGACACCTCCTCCGACGAACCGCCGGCCAAGCGCCTCGCCCCGGCCGGGGAACCTCAGCGACTTCGACAGCGACGACGACGATGCTGACGAGGAGGACGAGGACAATGAGGGTCCTGCCGGCGGCCGCTGCAGCAGCGACGACGAGCCCGCCGGGAGTAGCACCGACAGTGGCGACGACGGCGACGACGAGGGCAGCGACGGCCCGTAGATAGGACCCTGTTTATCAATGAAGAATTTCCCCAATTTGATTTTGCCGATTTCCTCTCATATTGACTTTGCCGATTGTCAACTTAGCCAATGCTCAATGAGCCGATGGCAACGCATCGGTCCCTCATAAACCGTCCTTCATCTCTTCGACTAAGGAGTGATTGTAAACTTGGTCAATGCTCAATGAGCCGATGTCAACGCATCGGTCCCTCACAATCCATCCTTCATCTTTTCGACCGATGACTTGAGCTTTGGTGGATGATACGTCTCCGACGTATCGATAATTTCTTATGTTTCATGCCACATTATTGATGATATCTACATGTTTTATACACACTTTATGTCATATTTATGCGTTTTCTGGAACTAACCTATTAACAAGATGCCGAAGTGCCAGTCCCTGTTTTCTGCTGTTTTTGGTTTCAGAAATCCTAGTAAGGAAATATTCTCGGAATCGGACGAAATCAAGACCTAGGTTCCTATTTTTCCATGAAGCTTCCAGAACACCCGAGAACCGCCAGAGAGGGGGCACTGGGCCCCCAGACCATAGGCCGGCGCAGCCCAGGCCCTGGCCGCACCGCCCTATGGTGCCGCCGCCTCTTCGACCCTCCGAGGCTGCCCTTCCGCCTATTTAAAGCCTCCGTCGCGAAAACCCTAGGACGGAGGACGAAACCCACAGAAACCTTCCAGAGCCACCGCCATCGCGAAGCCAAGATCTGGGGGACAGGAGTCTCTGTTCCGGCACCCTGCCGGAGCGGGGAAGTGCCCCCGGAAGGCTTCTCCATCGACACCGCTGCCATCTCCACCGCCATCTTCATCACCGCTGCTGCTCCCATGAGGAGGGAGTAGTTCTCCATCGAGGCTCGGGGCTGTACCGGTAGCTATGTGGTTCATCTCTCTCCTATGTACTTCAATACAATAATCTCATGAGCTGCCTTACATGATTGAGATTCATATGATGATGCTTGTAATCTAGATGTCATTGTGCTAGTCAAGTGAGTTTTACTTATGTGATCTCCGGAGACTCCTTGTCCCACGTGTGTAAAGGTGACAGTGTGTGCACCGTGTGGGTCTCTTAGGCTATATTTCACAGAATACTTACTCACTGTTATGAATGGCGTAGTGAAGTGCTTATTTATATCTCTTTATGATTGCAATGTGTGTTGTATCACAATTTATCTATGTGCTACTCTAGCAATGTTATTAAAGTAGTTTTATTCCTCCTGCACGGTGTAATGGTGACAGTGTGTGCATCCGTGTTAGTACTTGGCGTATGCTATGATCATGATCTCTTGTAGATTGTGAAGTTAACTATTGCTATGATAGTATTGATGTGATCTATTCCTCCTACATAGTGTGAAGGTGACAGTGTGCATGCTTGTGTTAGTACTTGGTTTAGTCGTGTTGATCTTTCTTGCACTCTAAGGTTATTTAAATATGAACATTGAATTGTGGAGCTTGTTAACTCCGGCATTTAGGGTTCGTGTAATCCTACGCAATGTGTTCATCATCCAACAAAAGAGTGTAGAGTATGCATTTATCTATTCTGTTATGTGATCAATGTTGAGAGTGTCCACTAGTGAAAGTCTAATCCCTAGGCCTTGTTCCTAAATTCTGCTATCGCTGCTTGTTTACTGTTTTACTGCGTTACTACTGCTACCATATTACCACCATCAACTACACGCCGTTACTACTGCTCATATTCATTCATACCACCTGTATTTCACTATCTCTTCGCCGAACTAGTGCACCTATTAGGTGTGTTGGGGACACAAGAGACTTCTTGCTTTGTGGTTGCGGGGTTGCATGAGAGGGATATCTTTGACCTCTTCCTCCCTGAGTTCGATAAACCTTGGGTGATCCACTTAAGGGAAACTTGCTGCTGTTCTACAAACCTCTGCTCTTGGAGGCCCAACACTGTCTACAAGAATAGAAGCTCCCGTAGACATCAAGCATTTTTCTGGCGCCGTTGCCGGGGAGGAAAGGTAAAAAGGCACTCATACTCCGGTTCCAGGTAACTAGATGCTTTTACGGCGCCATTGTGTTTGTGCTCGAAGCTATTTCCTTTAGATCCTGCAATTGCATCTTTTTGTTTCTTGTTTACACTAGTTTGGCATAATGGACAACAATGAACTTCTTATTCTATTTCCTTATTTAAAACATGGATTGTTTGATGCGAAAATTAAAAAACCTATGGAATCTTATTTGCATGCTGGTAGTAATATTAGTATGAACGCTTTGAACACCATTGTTGATAATGATATAGAAAGTTCTAAGCTTGGGGAAGCTGGTTTTCATGATCTTTTTAGTCCCCCAAGCATTGAGGAGAAAATTTTCTTTGATGATACTTTGTCTCCTATTTATGATGATTATAATAGTGGTCTTTTGGTACAACCTACTATGGAGAGTAAATTTTGTTGTGATTATACTATGCCTCCTACACTTGATGAGAATAATAATGATAGCTACTTTGTTGAATTTGCTCCCACTACAACTAATAAAATTGATTATGCTTATGTGGAGAGTAATAATTTTATGCATGAGACTCATGATAAGAATGCTTTATGTGATAGTTATATTGTTGAGTTTGCTCATGATGCTACTGAAAGTTATTATGAGAGAGGAAAATATGGTTGTAGAAATTTTCATGTTACTAAAATGCCTCTCTATGTGCTGAAATTTTTGAAGCTACACTTGTTTTATCTTCCTATGCTTGTTACTTTGCTCTTCATGAACTTGTTTATTTACAAGATTCCTATGCATAGGAAGCATGTTAGACTTAAATGTGTTTTGAATTTGCCTCTTGATGCTCTCTTTTGCTTCAAATACTATTTCTTGTGAGTGCATCATTAAAACTGTTGAGCCCATCTTAATGGCTAAAAAGAAAGAACTTCTTGGGAGATAACCCATGTGTTATTTTGCTACAGTACTTTGTTTTATATTTGAGTCTTGGAAGTTGTTTACTACTGTAGCAACCTCTCCTTATCTTAGTTTTTAGTTTTGTTGTGCCAAGTAAAGTCTTTGATAGTAAAGTAAGTACAGTACTAGATTTGGATTACTGCGCAGTTCCAGATTTCTTTGCTGTCACGAATCTGGGTCTATCTCCCTGTAGGTAGCTCAGAAAATTAAGCCAATTTACGTGCGTGATCCTCAGATATGTACGCAACTTTCATTCAATTTGGACATTTTCGTTTGAGCAAGTCTGGTGGCCTAATAAAATCCATCTTTACGGACTGTTCTGTTTTGACAGATTCTGTCTTTTATTTCGCATTGCCTCTTTTGCTATGTTGGATGAATTTCTTTGATCCATTAATGTCCGAGTAGCTTTATGCAATGTCCAGAAGTGTTAAGAATGATTGTTTCACCTCTGAACATGTGAATTTTTATTATGCACTAACCCTCTAATGAGTTGTTTCGAGTTTGGTGTGGAGGAAGTTTTCAAGGATCAAGAGAGGAGTATGATGCAATATGATCAAGGAGAGTGAAAGCTCTAAGGTTGGGGATGCCCCGGTGGTTCACCCCTGCATATTCTAAGAAGACTCAAGCGTCTAAGCTTGGGGATGCCCAAGGCATCCCCTTCTTCATCGACAACATTATCAGGTTCCTCCCCTGAAACTATATTTTTATTCTGTCACATCTTATGCACTTTGCTTGGAGCGTCGGTTTGTTTTTGTTTTTGTTTTGTTTGAATAAAATGGATCCTAGCATTCACTTTGTGGGAGAGAGACACGCTCCGCTGTAGCATATGGACAAGTATGTCCTTAGGCTCTACTCATAGTATTCATGGCGAAGTTTCTTCTTCGTTAAATTGTTATATGGTTGGAATTGGAAAATGCTACATGTAGTAACTCTAAAATGTCTTGGATAATTTGATACTTGGCAATTGTTGTGCTCATGTTTAAGCTCTTGCATCATATACTTTGCACCCATTAATGAAGAAATACTTATAGCTTGCTAATTTGGTTTGCATATTTGGTTTCTCTAGAGTCTAGATAACATCTAGTATTGAGTTTTGAACAACAAGGAAGACGGTGTAGAGTCTTATAATGTTTACAATATGTCTTTTATGTGAGTTTTGCTGCACCGTTCATCCTTGTGTTTGTTTCAAATAACCTTGCTAGCCTAAACCTTGTATCGAGAGGGAATACTTCTCATGCATCCCAAATACTTGAGCCAACCACTATGCCATTTGTGTCCACCATACCTACCTACTACATGGTATTTATCCGCCATTCCAAAGTAAATTGCTTGAGTGCTACCTTTAAAATTCCATCATTCACCTTTGCAATATATAGCTCATGGGACAAATAGCTTAAAAACTATTGTGGTATTGAATATGTACTTATGCACTTTATCTCTTATTAAGTTGCTTGTTGTGCGATAACCATGCTTACGGGGACGCCATCAACTATTCTTTGTTGAATATCATGTGAGTTGCTATGCATGTCCGTCTTGTCCGAAGTAAGAGAGATCTACCACCTTAATGGTTGGAGCATGCATATTGTTAGAGAAGAACATTGGGCCGCTAACTAAAGCCATGATTCATGGTGGAAGTTTCAGTTTTGGACATATATCCTCAATCTCATATGAGAATAATAATTGTTGCCACATGCTTATGCATTAAAGAGGAGTCCATTATCTGTTGTTCATGTTGTCCCGGTATGGATGTCTAAGTTGAGAATAATCAAAAGCGAGAAATCCAAAATGCGAGCTTTCTCCTTAGACCTTTGTACAGGCGGCATGGAGGTACCCCATTGTGATACTTGGTTAAAACATGTGCATTGCGATGATCCGGTAGTCCAAGCTAATTAGGACAAGGTGCGGGCACTATTAGTATACTATGCATGAGGCTTGCAACTTGTAAGATATAATTTACATAACTCATATGCTTTATTACTACCGTTGACAAAACTGTTTCATCTTTTCAAAATAAAAGCTCTAGCACAAATATAGCAATCGATGCTTTCCTCTTTGAAGGACCATTCTCTTTACTTTTATGTTGAGTCAGTTCACCTATCTCTCTCCACCTCAAGAAGCAAACACTTGTGTGAACTGTGCATTGATTCCTACATACTTGCATATTGTACTTGTTATATTTCTCTATGTTGACAATTATCCATGAGATATACATGTTACAAGTTGAAAGCAACCGCTGAAACTTAATCTTCCTTTGTGTTGCTTCAATATCTTTACTTTAAATTATTGCTTTATGAGTTAACTCTTATGCAAGACTTATTGATGCCTGCCTTAAAAGTGCTATTCATGAAAAGTCATTGCTTTATGATTCACTTGTTTACTCATGTCATTACCATTGTTTTGATCGTTGCATTCATTACATATGTTTACAAATAGTATGATCAAGGTTATGATGGCATGTCACTTCAGAAATTATCTTTGTTATCGTTTTACCTGCTCGGGACGAGCGAAACTAAGCTTAGGGATGCTGATACGTCTCCGACGTATCGATAATTTCTTATGTTCCATGCCACATTATTGATGATATCTACATGTTTTATACACACTTTATGTCATATTTATGCGTTTTCGGAACTAACCTATTAACAAGATGCCGAAGTGCCGGTCCACGTTTTCTGCTGTTTTTGGTTTCAGAAATCCTAGTAAGGAAATATTCTCGGAATCGGACGAAATCAAGACCCAGGTTCCTATTTTTCCACGAAGCTTCCAGAACACCCGAGAACCGCCAGAGAGGGGGAACTGGGCCCCCAGACCATAGGCCGGCGCGGCCCAGGCCCTGGCCGCGCCGCCCTATGGTGTCGCCGCCTCTTCGACCCTCCGAGGCTGCCCTTCCGCCTATTTAAAGCCTCCGTCGCGAAAACCCTAGGACGGAGGACGAAACCCACAAAAACCTTCCAGAGCCGCCGCCATCGCGAAGCCAAGATCTGGGGGACAGGAGTCTCTGTTCCGGCACCCTGCCGGAGCGGGGAAGTGCCCCCGGAAGGCTTCTCCATCGACACCGCTGCCATCTCCTCCGCCATCTTCATCACCGCTGCTGCTCCCATGAGGAGGGAGTAGTTCTCCATCGAGGCTCGGGGTTGTACCGGTAGCTATGTGGTTCATCTCTCTCCTATGTACTTCAATACAATAATCTCATGAGCTGCCTTACATGATTGAGATTCATATGATGATGCTTGTAATCTAGATGTCATTGTGCTAGTCAAGTGAGTTTTACTTATGTGATCTCCGGAGACTCCTTGTCCCACGTGTGTAAAGGTGACGAGTGTGTGCACCGTGTGGGTCTCTTAGGCTATATTTCACGAGAATACTTACTCACTTGTTATGAATGACGTAGTGAAGTGCTTATTTATATCTCTTTATGATTGCAATGTGTTTTGTATCACAATTTATCTATGTGCTACTCTAGCAATGTTATTAAAGTAGTTTTATTCCTCCCGCACGGTGTAATGGTGACGAGTGTGTGCATCCGTGTTAGTACTTGGCGTATGCTATGATCATGATCTCTTGTAGATTGTGAAGTTAACTATTGCTATGATAGTATTGATGTGATCTATTCCTCCTACATAGTGTGAAGGTGATAGTGTGCATGCTGTGTTAGTACTTGGTTTAGTCGTGTTGATCTTTCTTGCACTCTAAGGTTATTTAAATATGAACATTGAATTGTAGAGCTTGTTAACTCCGACATTGAGGGTTCGTGTAATCCTACGCAATGTGTTCATCATCCAACAAAAGAGTGTAGAGTATGCATTTATCTATTCTGTTATGTGATCAATGTTGAGAGTGTACACTAGTGAAAGTCTAATCTCTAGGCCTTGTTCCTAAATTCTGCTATCGCTGCTTGTTTACTGTTTTACTGCGTTACTACTGCTACCATATTACCACCATCAACTACACGCCGTTACTACTGCTCATATTCATTCATACCACCTGTATTTCACTATCTCTTCGCCGAACTAGTGCACCTATTAGGTGTGTTGGGGACACAAGAGACTTCTTGCTTTGTGGTTGCGGGGTTGCATGAGAGGGATATCTTTGACCTCTTCCTCCACGAGTTCGATAAACCTTGGGTGATCCACTTAAGGGAAACTTGCTGCTGTTCTACAAACCTCTGCTCTTGGAGGCCCAACACTGTCTACAAGAATAGAAGCTCCCGTAGACATCAGTGGATAATGTGGAAGACCAATGCCTTCAAGAGAACCCTAGGACCGCTGCTGAAACGACTTGACACTGAAGCCGATACTTCTGCAGAACAGATGTCACCTGCTCGCAAATCTCCTCAGTGATACTTTATAACCCTGCTCTATTTCTTTGCAGCAACCAGATGGCCCAGAGCTAACTCCCTACCGGTGATGATGGATCCCTCTTTAAATTCCTCCTACCAGCTCCAGTGATCCTCTCCTGCAAGAACTCACCACCTTTGAAGAAGGTTATGATGGAGGGCCAACCGATGAAACCCCAATCGGCTTCTTAAAAACAGAGTATCTTCCAGGTCAGCTGCCCCCCGAGCCTCAGTCAAGGCGAGAATAGCGGTGAGGACGCACAGATCAGACAAAGGGTTTTGAACTCAGGCAATTCTGAGACAGCCACCATGCAGAGCCAGCCAAACTTGCCACCATCGATCATCTTTTCTTCCGTTGAAAGCCGATATTGTAGACAAAACATCAACGGCTTAATCGACAAAGGGTTGGAAGTCCTCGAAGAGAAGGTTCTGGCCGCTGAGGAAGCTCTCATTGTTCACTCCCTCCAGGAAGCAGAAGGCCATCCGCGTCTTGAACACGCAGCGGGTAGATCCTGTGTAATTGTACTAGAGTCGATGGCTGTGCATCGGCTTTGTTTCTTAGCTCTAAAGTCGATGTCCGTGCATCGGCTGTACATCATGAGAATTTTTTTTACTGGCCGATTTCTATCGGCCCCCAATATTTCACTGCACATGTATCGCACATGTTCGTCTGATTAGGTGCCCCCAATATTTCACTGCACATGTATCGCACATGTTCGTCTGATTAGGTGCCCCCAATATTTCACTGCACATGTATCGCACATGTTCGTTTGATTAGGTGCCCCCGAGCCGAATCTGCCAGGTAACTGCGGATATCGGCTCTGTAGTTAGCCAAGGCACTGTGTTTGAACGTCGGCTCCGTTAGGACCAATGTTGACTTTTTCCAGCTCATCAGCCGACGTAAAACCGCTGCCCATTAGATCGACGTTGAACACAGGCAGAACGTATGGTGAGGATAATTTTGGCCGATTGCTAGAATCGGCCTCCATGTTGATTGAATAGCTCAATGAAGGTTTTGCAATGTTCCTCCATAGATCTTTGGGGCCGATCACACGGATCGGCATCGCCACGTTTGTCCATAGATGTTGCTCTTGTTACACGGTCAGGCCGGTGGATAAGACCAGCCTCACCCCGTCCTTCGTCACGTCGATGCGCTCGCGAGTCGTCCAAATTGATGCTCGAGAGTGGCTCTTGGCCTGTTGTCTCCCAAATGTTCATGCCAGCCGTTGAAATTTCGGCTGAATCATCTGCGTGGACGACCTCTACTTCATCTCCATCCCATTGTATTAGGCATTGGTGCATCGTGGATGGAATGCAACAGTTGGCGTGGATCCAATCTCTCCCTAGCAGGACAACATAGGTGCTCTTGCTGTCGACAATAAAGAACGTCGTAGGGATGGTTTTCCTTCCTACGGTCAGATCCACGTTCAGAACACCTTGTGCGTCAGATGCTTGGCCGTTGAAATCACTCAGCATCACGTTGGTCTTGATCAGATCCGAGCTAGAGCGCCCCAACCGACGTAGCATGGAGTATGGCATAAGGTTGACTGCCGCTCCGGTGTCCACCAGCATCTTGTTGACAGGCTGCCCATTGATATAGCCTCGCAAGTACAGGGCCTTCAGATGTCTGTAGCTTCTTTCTCGTGGCTTCTCAAAGATAACCGGCCGTGGGCCGCGATCAAGTTGTGCCACACGTGCTTCGTCTAATCTCGGAGCACTAAACTCCGTTGGAAGGATGAACACCATGTTTGTGCCAGCCGATGTCTCATCATCGGCTTTCTTTTGTCTGGGGCGCCACTCTTTTCTTTGTGGCCGACCTTCTTCGTCCAGGGTTCGCTGAATTTTAGCGGCCAGATCAGGCCGCGCCTTCCTCAACATGTGCAGGTATAACCTTTCGGCTTCCTCCAAACCACGTAGTCGCTGTACCCTACACTTTTGGGAACGGCTGAGTCCATCAGGGCACCACCTTGGCCGGTGGTACTTATCTTCTTCTTCTTCATCGTCTTCCAATTCCTCGAGATCTTCCACCCGAGAGGACTCAGCGTGCTTGTTCCGAGGCGGGAGAGGCCCTAGACGTTTGAACACGGACACGTTAGCTGCATCCTTCTTCTGCCTACACTCTGGGCAGTTGCCGATTGTAGGCAATCGGCTCATTCCTGAATCCCAGCAGTGTCTGAAGAAGGGACAGTCCCAGTGCCTATCCACATCGTCTTGCTCTCTCGACTTTTCCTTGGCGTGGCGCTTGATACGTCTCCGACGTATCGATAATTTCTTATGTTCTATGCCATATTATTGATGATACCTACATGTTTTATGCACACTTTATGTCATATTCGTGCATTTTCTGGAACTAACCTATTACCAAGATGCCGAAGTGCCAGTTGTTGTTTTCTGCTGTTTTTGGTTTCAGAAATCCTAGTAACGAAATATTCTCGGAATTGGACGAAATCAAGTCCCAGTGTCCTATTTTGCCACGAACCTTCCAGAAGACCGAAAAGGATACGAAGTGGGGCCACGAGGGGCTGCCACCATAGGGCGGCGCGGCCCAGCCCTTGGCCGCGCCGACCTGTGGTGTGGGGCCCCGTGTGGCCCCCACGTCGCCCTTCCGCCTACTTAAAGCCTTCGTCGCGAAACCCCCGATGCGGAAAAACCACGATACGGAAAACCTTCCGGAGACGCCGCCGCCGCCAATCCCATCTCGGGGGATTACGGAGATCTCCTCCGGCACCCTGCCGGAGAGGGGATTCATCTCCCGGAGGACTCTACACCGCCATGGTCGCCTCCGGAGTGATGAGTGAGTAGTTCACCCCTGGACTATGGGTCCATAGCAGTAGCTAGATGGTTGTCTTCTCCTCATTGTGCTTCATTGTTGGATCTTGTGAGCTGCTTAACATGATCAAGATCATCTATCTGTAATACTCTATGTTGTGTTTGTCGGGATCCGATGGATAGAGAATACCATGTTATGTTAATTATCAAGTTATTACATATGTGTTGTTTATGATCTTGCATGCTCTCCGTTACTAGTAGAGGCTCCGGCCAAGTTTTTGCTTTTAACTCCAAGAGGGAGTATTTATGCTCGATAGTGGGTTCATGCACGCATTGACACCAGGACGAGTGACGGAAAGTTCTAAGGTTGTGTTGTGTTGTTGCCACTAGGGATAAAACATTGGCGCTATGTCCGAGGATGTAGTTGTTGATTACATTACGCACCATACTTAATGCAATTGTCCGTTGCTTTGCAACTTAATGCTGGAAGGGGTTCGGATGATAACTCTGAAGGTGGACTTTTTAGGCATAGATGCGGTTGGATGGCGGTCTATGTACTTTGTCGTAATGCCCAATTAAATCTCACTTGTACTTATCATGACATGTATGTGCATTGTTATGCCCTCTCTATTTGTCAATTGCCCGACTGTAATTTGTTCACCCAACATGCTTTTATCTTATGGGAGAGACACCTCTAGTGAGCTGTGGACCCCGGTCCATTCTTTAATACTGAAATACAAATCTGCTGCAATACTTGTTTTACTGTTTTCTCTGCAAACAACCATCTTCCACACAATACGGTTAATCCTTTGTTACAGCAAGCCGGTGAGATTGACAACCTCACTGTTTCGGTGGGGCAAAGTACTTTGTTTGTGTTGTGCAGGTTCCACGTTGGCTCCGGAATCCCTGGTGTTGCGCTGCACTACATCCCGCCGCCATCAACCTTCAACGTGCTTCTTGGCTCCTACTGGTTCGATAAACCTTTGTTTCTTACTGAGGGAAACTTGCTGCTGTACGCATCACACCTTCCACTTGGGGTTCCCAACGGGCGTGTGCTTTACGCGTCATCAAGCTAAATTTCTGGCGCCATTGCCGGGGAGATCAAGACACGCTGCAAGGGGAGTCTCCACTTCTCAATCTCTTTACTTTGTTTTTGTCTTGCTTTATTTTATTTACTACTTTGTTTGCTGCACTTATATCAAAACACAAAAAAAATTAGTTGCTAGCTTTACTTTATTTACTGTCTTGTTTGCTATATCAAAAACACAAAAAAAAATTAGTTACTTGCATTTGCTTTACTTATTTCATCATGTTTCCCTTTAATTTTACCACAAAAAACATACCGGTAGGACAAGGGTCTATAATTGGGAGGAACAATATAGAAGAATTTTTCACCCATGTTAGTACCGTTGAAGATTTTGAAGATAGACACTTGGTAGAACTTGCTCCTACTTATGAAATTGCTTCGTCTGCGCATTTAGTTCGCTTGTTGGAAACTAAATTTGTTAATCTCAATCCTATAATCCAACACATGTTTCTTACACTTGGTGATTTGGAAGAGGGGAAAAGAAAGATTTTGTTTTAGAAACCCTTCTTAGAGAATTTGGTGGTCTAGCAAGAGAGGCTAGAAAGGTCTTTGCTAAATTTAATATGCTTGGTTCTCATACTAATTTTGTTAGTCTCCTTGAAAAAATGGACATGGATAAGATAAGGTACACTAATAATGCTAATGATGGTGGGGAGATCAAAGCACCAATACCATGTAAACTCCTAGCTATGAATGATGCACTAGAAAATAATTATGCTTGGCTTGTTCCTGAAAATTTGTTTGATGAGAATAGCAAGCCTAAGACTAATGAAAAGGGAGCCTCTGAAACCTACATAGATAATATACAATGCATAGTTGAGAAAACTCACAACACCCCTGGTTATAATGCCGATGCATCATCCTTTGATATTACTTGATATACACTTTCTGCGCCTAGCTGAAAGGCGTTAAAGAAAAAGCGCTTATGGGAGACAACCCATGTTTTTACTACAGTATTTTTGTTTTGAATTTGAGTCTTGGAAGTTTTTTACTACTGTAGCAACCTCTCCTTATCTTAGTTTTATGTTTTGTTGTGCCAAGTAAAGTCTTTGATAGTAAAGTAAGTACTAGATTTGGATTACTGCGCAGTTCCAGATTTCTTTGCTTGTCACGAATCTGGGTCTATCTCCCTGTAGGTAGCTCAGAAAATTAAGCCAATTTACGTGCATGATCCTCGGATATGTACGCAACTTTCATTCAATTTGGGCATTTTCGTTTGAGCAAGTCTGGTGGCCTAATAAAATCCATCTTTACGGATCTGTTCTGTTTTGACAGATTCTGCTTTTTATTTCGCATTGCCTCTTTTGCTATGTTGGATGAATTTCTTTGATCCATTAATGTCCAGTAGCTTTATGCAATGTCCAGAAGTGTTAAGAATGATTGTGTCACCTCTGAACATGTTAATTTTTATTATGCACTAACCCTCTAATGAGTTGTTTCGAGTTTGGTGTGGAGGAAGTTTTCAAGGATCAAGAGAGGAGTATGATGCAATATGATCAAGGAGAGTGAAAGCTCTAAGCTTGGGGATGCCCCGGTGGTTCACCCCTGCATATTCTAAGAAGACTCAAGCGTCTAAGCTTGGGGATGCCCAAGGCATCCCCTTCTTCATCGACAACATTATCGGGTTCCTCCCCTGAAACTATATTTTTATTCCGTCACATCTTATGCACTTTGCTTGGAGCGTCGGTTTGTTTTTGTTTTTGTTTTGTTTGAATAAAATGGATCCTAGCATTCACTTTATGGGAGAGAGACACGCTCCGTCTGTAGCATATGGACAAGTATGTCCTTAGGCTCTACTCATAGTATTCATGGCGAAGTTTCTTCTTCGTTAAATTGTTATATGGTTGGAATTGGAAAATGCTACATGTAGTAACTCTAAAATGTCTTGGATAATTTGATACTTGGCAATTGTTGTGCTCATGTTTAAGCTCTTGCATCATATACTTTGCACCCATTAATGAAGAAACACTTAGAGCTTGCTAATTTTGTTTGCATATTTGGTTTCTCTAGAGTCTAGATAACATCTAGTATTGAGTTTTGAACAACAAGGAAGACGGTGTGGAGTCTTATGATGTTTACAATATGTCTTTTATGTGAGTTTTGCTGCACCGTTCATCCTTGTGTTTGTTTCAAATAACCTTGCTAGCCTAAACCTTGTATCGAGAGGGAATACTTCTCATGCATCCAAAATACTTGAGCCAACCACTATGCCATTTGTGTCCACCATACCTACCTACTACATGGTATTTATCCGCCATTCCAAAGTAAATTGCTTGAGTGCTACCTTTAAAATTCCATCATTCACCTTTGCAATATATAGCTCATGGGACAAATAGCTTAAAAACTATTGTGGTATTGAATATGTACTTATGCACTTTATCTCTTATTAAGTTGCTTGTTGTGCGATAACCATGCTTACGGGGACGCCATCAACTATTTCTTGTTGAATATCATGTGAGTTGCTATGCATGTCCGTCTTGTACGAAGTAAGAGAGATCTACCACCTTAATGGTTGGAGCATGCATATTGTTAGAGAAGAACATTGGGCCGCTAACTAAAGCCATGATTCATGGTGGAAGTTTCGGTTTTGGACATATATCCTCAATCTCATATGAGAATAATAATTGTTGCCACATGCTTATGCATTAAAGAGGAGTCCATTATCCGTTGTCCATGTTGTCCCGGTATGGATGTCTAAGTTGAGAATAATCAAAAGCGAGAAATCCAAAATGCGAGCTTTCTCCTTAGACCTTTGTACGGGCGGCATGGAGGTACCCCATTGTGACACTTGGTTAAAACATGTGCATTGCAAAGATCCGGTAGTCCAAGCTAATTAGGACAAGGTGCGGGCACTATTAGTATACTATGCATGAGGCTTGCAACTTGTAAGATATAACTTTCATAACTCATATGCTTTATTACTACCGTTGACAAAATTGTTTCATGTTTTCAAAATAAAAGCTCTAGCACAAATATAGCAATCGATGCTTTCCTCTTTGAAGGACCATTCTTTTACTTTTATGTTGAGTCAGTTCACCTATCTCTCTCCACCTCAAGAAGCAAACACTTGCGTGAAGCTGTACCTTGATTCCTACATACTTGCATATTGCACTTGTTATATTACTCTATGTTGACAATTATCCATGCGATATACATGTTACAAGTTGAAAGCAACCGCTGAAACTTAATCTTCCTTTGTGTTGCTTCAATACCTTTACTTTGATTTATTGCTTTATGAGTTAACTCTTATGCAAGACTTATTAATGCTTGTCTTGAAGTACTATTCATGAAAAGTCTTTGCTTTATGATTCACTTGTTTACTCATGTCATTACCATTGTTTTGATCGCTGCATCCACTACATATGTTTACAAATAGTATGATCAAGGTTATGATGGCATGTCACTTCAGAAATTATCTTTGTTATCGTTTTACCTGCTCGGGACGAGCGAGAACTAAGCTTAGGGATGCTTGATACGTCTCCGACGTATCGATAATTTCTTATGTTCTATGCCATATTATTGATGATAGCTACATGTTTTATGCACACTTTATGTCATATTCGTGCATTTTCGGAACTAACCTATTAACAAGATGCCGAAGTGTCGATTCTTTGTTTTACGCTGTTTTTGGTTTCAGAAATCCTAGTAACGAAATATTCTCGGAATTGGACGAAATCAAGTCCCGGGGTCCTATTTTGCCACGAACCTTCCGGAATACCGAAAAGGATACGAAGTGGGGCCACGAGGGGCTGCCACCATAGGGCGGCGCGGCCCAGCCCTTGGCCGCGCCGACCTGTGGTGTGGGGCCCCGTGTGGCCCCCACGTCGCCCTTCCGCCTACTTAAAGCCTTCGTCGCGAAACCCACGATGCGGAAAAACCACGATACGGAAAACCTTCCGGAGACGCCGCCGCCGCCAATCCCATCTCGGGGGATTACGGAGATCTCCTCCGGCACCCTGCCGGAGAGGGGATTCATCTCCCGGAGGACTCTACACCGCCATGGTCGCCTCCGGAGTGATGAGTGTGTAGTTCACCCCTGGACTATGGGTCCATAGCAGTAGCTAGATGGTTGTCTTCTCCTCATTGTGCTTCATTGTTGGATCTTGTGAGCTGCTTAACATGATCAAGATCATCTATCTGTAATACTCTATGTTGTGTTTGTCGGGATCCGATGGATAGAGAATACCATGTTATGTTAATTATCAAGTTATTACATATGTGTTGTTTATGATCTTGCATGCTCTCCGTTACTAGTAGAGGCTCTGGCCAAGTTTTTGCTTTTAACTCCAAGAGGGAGTATTTATGCTCGATAGTGGGTTCATGCCTGCATTGACACATGGGACAGTGACAGAAAGTTCTAAGGTTGTGTTGTGCTTGTTGCCACTAGGGATAAAACATTGGCGCTATGTCCGAGGATGTAGTTGTTGATTACATTACGCACCATACTTAATGCAATTGTCTGTTGCTTTGCAACTTAATGCTTGGAAGGGGTTCGGATGATAACTCTGAAGGTGGACTTTTTAGGCATAGATGCGGTTGGATGGCGGTCTATGTGCTTTGTCGTAATGCCCAATTAAATCTCACCTGTACTTATCATGACATGTATGTGCATTGTTATGCCCTCTCTATTTGTCAATTGCCCGACTGTAATTTGTTCACCCAACATGCTTTTATCTTATGGGAGAGACACCTCTAGTGAACTGTGGACCCCGGTCCATTCTTTAATACTTGAAATACAAATCTGCTTGCAATACTTGTTTTCTTGTTTTCTCTGCAAACAACCATCTTCCACACAATACGGTTAATCCTTTGTTACAGCAAGCCGGTGAGATTGACAACCTCACTTCGTTTCGTTGGGGCAAAGTACTTTGGTTGTGTTGTGCGGGTTCCACGTTGGCGCCGGAATCCCTGGTGTTGCGCCGCACTACATCCCGCCGCCATCAACCTTCAACGTGCTTCTTGGCTCCCTACTGGTTCGATAAACCTTGGTTTCTTGCGAGGAAACTTGCTGCTGTACGCATCACACCTTCCACTTGGGGTTCCCAACGGGCGTGTGCTTTACGCGTCATCAAGCTAACTTTCTGGCGCCGTTGCCGGGGAGATCAAGACACGCTGCAAGGGGAGTCTCCACTTCTCAATCTCTTTACTTTGTTTTTGTCTTGCTTTATTTTATTTACTACTTTGTTTGCTGCACTTATATCAAAACACAAAAAAAAATAGTTGCTAGCTTTACTTTATTTACTGTCTTGTTTGCTATATCAAAAACACAAAAAAAAATTAGTTACTTGCATTTGCTTTACTTATTTCATCATGTTTCCCTTTAATTTTACCACAAAAAACATACCGGTAGGACAAGGGTCTATAATTGGGAGGAACAATATAGAAGAATTTTTCACCCATGTTAGTACCGTTGAAGATTTTGAAGATAGACACTTGGTAGAACTTGCTCCTACTTATGAACTTGCTCATATCTCTCCTCGTCGCGATCATGCCGACGGTGTCTCCTGGCGTCCCTAGCCAGACGATCTCTTTCATCATCGTCGTTGTATCGTCGGCGTTGGTCGTATTGACTCACATATTTGTTGAGGAGGTGATCAGAGAGAGGTCGCTGATATCTCACGTTCCTCACTTCTCCCTCTGTGATGTAGCGCTTGCCATCGTGACGGAGCCGATTGATACGTCTCCGACGTATCGATAATTTCTTATGTTCTATGCCATATTATTGATGATACCTACATGTTTTATGCACACTTTATGTCATATTCGTGCATTTTCTGGAACTAACCTATTAACAAGATGCCGAAGTGCCAGTTGCTGTTTTCTGCTGTTTTTGGTTTCAGAAATCCTAGTAACGAAATATTCTCGGAATTGGACGAAATCAAGACCCAGGTCCCTATTTTCACCGGAAGCATCCAGAACACCCGAGAGCCGCCAGAGGGGGGCCCTGTGGGCCCCGATGATAGGGTGGCGCGGCCTGGGCCCTGGCCGCGCCAGCCTATGGTGTGGCCACCCCTTCGACCCTCCTGCGCCGCCTCTTCGCCTATATAAAGCCTCTGTCGCGAAAACCCTGATAAGAAAAACCACGATACGGAAAACCTTCCAGAGCCGCCGCCATCGCGAAGCCAAGATCTGGGGGACAGGAGTCTCTGTTCCGGCATCCTGCCGGAGCGGGGAAGTGCCCCCGGAAGGCTTCTCCATCGACACCGCTGCCATCTCCACCGCCATCTTCATCACCGCTGCTGCTCCCATGAGGAGGGAGTAGTTCTCCATCGAGGCTCGGGGCTGTACCGGTAGCTATGTGGTTCATCTCTCTCCTATGTGCTTCAATACAATAATCTCATGAGCTGCCTTACATGATTGAGATTCATATGATGATGCTTGTAATCTAGATGTCATTATGCTAGTCAAGTGAGTTTTACTTATGTGATCTCCGGAGACTCCTTGTCCCACGTGTGTAAAGGTGACGAGTGTGTGCACCGTGTGGGTCTCTTAGGCTATATTTCACAGAATACTTATTCACTGTTGAATGGCATAGTGAGGTGCTTATTTATATCTCTTTATGATTGCAATGTGTTTGTATCACAATTTATCTATGTGCTACTCTAGCAATGTTATTAAAGTAGTTTTATTCCTCCTGCATGTGTGCAAAGGTGACGAGTGTGTGCACCGTGTTAGTACTTGGTTTATGCTATGATCATGATCTCTTGTAGATTGCGAAGTTAACTATTGCTATGATAATATTGATGTGATCTATTCATCCTACATATGCATGAAGGTGACGAGTGTGCATGCTATGCTAGTACTTGGTTTAGTATTTTGATCTATCTTACACTAAAGGTTACTAAAATATGAGCATTATTGTGGAGCTTGTTAACTCCGGCATTGAGGGTTCGTGTAATCCTACGCAATGTGTTCATCATCCAACAAGAGTGTAGAGTATGCATTTATACGTTACGTTATGTGATCAATGTTGAGAGTGTCCACTAGTGAAAGTCTAATCCCTAGGCCTTGTTCCTAAATACTGCTACTACTTGCTTGTTTCTTGTTTCTTTGCGTTACTACTCTGTTGCATTACTACTGCTTGTTCTATGTCCTGGGCAAAGCACTTTTCCGGTGCCGTTGCTACTACTCATATATATTTATACCACCTGTATTTCACTATCTCTTCGCCGAACCGAGTGCACCTATTAGGTGTGTTGGGGACACAAGAGACTTCTTGCTTTGTGGTTGCGGGGTTGCATGAGAGGGATATCTTTGACCTCTTCCTCCCCGAGTTCGATAAACCTTGGGTATCCACTTAAGGGAAACTTGTCTGCTGTTCTACAAACCTCTCGCTCTTGGAGGCCCAACACCGTCTACAAGAATAGAAGCTCCCGTAGACATCAAGCACTTTTACGGCGCCGTTGCCGGGGAGGAAAGGTAAAAAGGCACTCATACTCCGGTTCCGGGTAACGAGTACTTTTACGGCGCCATTGTGTTTGTGCTCGAAGCTATTTCCTTTAGATCCCGCAATTGCATCTTTTTGTTTCTTGTTTTTATTTTCACTAGTTAGGCATAATGGAAAACAACAAAAAATTTAGTGAGCTTTTTAATCTTTTTCCTGATTTAGAATTGTTTGGTGTGAACATTAAAAAACCAATGGAACCTTATTTGCATGCTAGTAGCGATGTTATTAGTATGAATGCAATTACTGCTAATGCTATGGAGAAGTCTAAGCTTGGGGAAGCTGGTTTTCATGATCTTTTTAGCTTCCCATCTTTAGGGGAGAAAATTTGCTACGATAATACTTTATCTCCCATATGCGATAACTCTAATGATGCTTGTGATATTTTAAATGCACCTACTGAAAGTATTCCATATAAAATACCTATGAAAATTATTGAACGTGTTATGGATAACCGCTATGAAGGGGATGGAACTGTGCATCCTGGAGATCATTTACTGTTTTTGCATGAATTATGCGGGTTATTCAAGTGTGCAGGTATATCTATGGATGAAGTGAAGAAGAAATTATTCTCTATGTCGTTGTCTGGTAAAGGTGCGCATTGGCATAAACTGCTGAAGGATGAGCATTCTCTTGATTGGAAGGATATTGTGCATCTATTTTATTCTAAATTCTATCCTCCAAGTGAAATTCACAAAGACCGAAACCGAATATATAATTTCTGGCCTCATGATGGAGAGAGTATTGCCCAAGCATGGGAGAGATTGAAGTCTTTAATGCTCAAATGCCCCAATCATGAGCTTCCGGGTAATATCATTATTGATAATTTCTATGCAAGACTTTCTTTTCAAGATAAGACCTTGCTTGGATGCTACTTGTTCCGGATCATTCACGCGCAACAAAGAAGAGTTTAAAAGGGACCTTCTTGATCGGATTAAGGCGAACGTCGAAGATTGGGAGAACGACAAAGGTAAAGAGTCGGGTATAAATTATGATTATGAATGCATTGAAACTTTTATGGATACCGATAAATTTCGAAATATGAGTGCTACTTATGGTCTTGACTCTCAAGTTGCTGCAAATCTTTATAAAGCCTTTGCTTCTCATTTTGAATTGCCTAAAAAGAATTTTGATAAGTATCATGAACCTTTTAAAGAGGCTTGTATGAAGAATGAAATTGTTGTTAATTATTGTAATGAGCATGCTCAAACTCCTAAGAATGTTATTTCCTATAAGCATGTTAATTTTTGTGGAATACATAGACCTTGTGGAATTAATCAAATCAAAGATGAATATTGTATCCATCATGCTAATGAAAAAACTAGAAAGTGGTTTAGGGCTCTAGATGATCTTGGTAAAAAGTTTGTGCCCTCTATCCTTTTATTTGTGAAGTTTGCCATGAAGTGGGTCATTTTAATTTTCAATGCTCCTCCAATGATAATTTGAACCCAATGAGTGCTGCAAATTTGTATTGTGATGATGAAATTACTCCTAATCGGCATGATGAACTTACTTTATTTTTGGGGTGTGAAGAGCTGTCGAGAAAAATCTCTTTGTTACATATGAGTGATCTTGATGTTGATGATGTCCTGCATGGGTGTTTTTCTTATTGCATTGATAATAGCCATACAAATACTTACATACAAAATATTTTAGAAGATGACACCTTGCCAAAATATGATAGGACCATTGTGTGTTTTCAACTAATTAATGAAAAGGAGGGATCCTCCCAAGTTTCTTCTATTGTTTCTGAAAGTAAATCAGGTTATGCGGACAAGCCACCCTTCAAGCCTCTTCCTCCTAAAAAAAGGGACGAGGAGAAGGAAGAGAAGAAGAAGAAGGAGAATAAAAAGAAAGAGGTAACGGCGTATCCCCGCGTGAATGAGATAACGCTAGGTAACCGTAAGTATGTTGCTCCTAATGATTATTGTGACAATGAATCTGAATACGATGATCTTCCTATGCCCTTTACATACATTAGCGATCATGATTTGAATGAGCACACTACTTTTGATATTACAAATCTCCGGGAAACTAATTCGAAAATGATGATAATAATTGCCATAGTGTCGGTACTATCCATGCTTCCTCCCATAATGATATAGAAAGCTCTAAGCTTGGGGAAGAGGAGTTTGAAAATCCTTTAGCTACTGGTCATTATGTTCTTGATACATCTCCTTCTAATAACAATGATGGTGTGGACACGGATAAACCGATCTGTGAAAGATAACTATTCTATTTCCTATGATGACACTGTGCCCCCGATCTCTGATGATTATTATAAAGAATGCTATGATATAGGCTCTAACTATCCTTATGAAACTTGTCATAGTCATGATTGGATTACTAAAAACAATTCCCTTAATATGCAATTTGTTTACCATGTTCAAATTCTTGATAATAATCTTACTCCAATTACTATTAATGAGAATAACTCTTCTTATGCCAAATTTAATGATACTTCTATGCATATGAACCATGATAAGAATGTTTTAAGTGAGGGGTATATTGTGGATTTCATCAATGATGCTACTGAAAGTTATTATGAGAGAGGGAAATATGGTTATATGCATTTCAATAATATTAAGTTTCCCCTCTTTATGTTGAGAATCTTGAAGCTACTTTTGTTTTATCCTCTTATGATTGTCACTTTGTTCTTCATGAATTCATTTGTGTACAAGATGCCTCTGCATAGGAAGCATGTTAGACTTAAATGTGTTTTGAATTTGCCTCTTGATGCTCTCTTTTGCTTCAACTACTATTTCTTGCGAGTGCATCATTAAAACTGCTGAGCCCATCTTAATGGCTAAAAAGAAAGAACTTCTTGGGAGATAACCCATGTGTTATTTTGCTACAGTACTTTGTTTTATATTTGTGTCTTGGAAGTTTTTTACTACTGTAGCAACCTCTCCTTATCTTAGTTTTGTGTTTTGTTGTGCCAAGTAAAGTCTCTATGGTAAAGTTGATGCTAGATTTGGATTGCTGCGCAGAAACAGCATTGCTGTGTCTGTCACGAATCTGGGTCTAATTCTCTGTAGGTAACTCAGAAAATTATGCCAATTTACGTGAGTGATCCTCAGATATGTACGCAGCTTTCATTAGTTTTGAGTTTTTCCATTTGAGCAAGTCTGGTGCCATTTTAAAATTCGTCTTTACGGACTGTTCTGTTTTTGACAGATTGTGCCTTTTATTTCGCATTGCTTCTTTCGTTGTGTTGGGTGGATTTCTTTGTTCCATTACCTTCCAGTAGCTTTGAGCAATGTCCAGAAGTGTTAAGAATGATTGTGTCACCTCTGAACATGTGAGTTTTTGATTATGCACTAACCCTCTAATGAGTTTGCTTAAAGTTTGGTGTGGAAGAAGTTTTCAAGGGTCAAGAGAGGAGGATGATATACTATGATCAAGGAGAGTGAAAGCTCTAAGCTTGGGGATGCCCCGGTGGTTCACCCCTGCATATTTCAAGAAGACTCAAGCGTCTAAGCTTGGGGATGCCCAAGGCATCCCCTTCTTCATCGACAACATTATCAGGTTCCTCCCCTGAAACTATATTTTTATTCAGCCACATCTTATGTACTTTACTTGGAGCGTCTGTTTGTTTTTGTTTGAATAAATGCTTGAGTGGGAGAGAGACACGCTCCGCTGGTTCATATGAACACATGTGTTCTTAGCTCATAATATTCATGGCGAAGTTTCCTCTTCGTTAAATTGTTATATGGTTGGAATTGGAAAATGATACATGTAGTAATTTGCTATAATGTCTTGGGTAATGTGATACTTGGCAATTGTTGTGCTCATGTTTAAGCTCTTGCATCATATACTTTGCACCCATTAATGAAGAAACACTTAGAGCTTGCTAATTTGGTTTGCATATTTGGTTTCTCTAGAGTCTAGATAATATCTAGTATTGAGTTTTGAACAACAAGGAAGATGGTGTAGAGTCTTATAATGTTTACAATATGTCTTTTATGTGAGTTTTGCTGCACCGTTCATCCTTGTGTTTGTTTCAAATAACCTTGCTAGCCTAAACCTTGTATCGAGAGGGAATACTTCTCATGCATCCAAAATCCTTGAGCCAACCACTATGCCATTTGTGTCCACCATACCTACCTACTACATGGTATTTACCCGCCATTCCAAAGTAAATTGCTCGAGTGCTACCTTTAAAATTCCATCATTCACCTTTGCAATATATAGCTCATGGGACAAATAGCTTAAAAACTATTGTGGTATTGAATATGTACTTATGCACTTTATCTCTTATTAAGTTGCTTGTTGTGCGATAACCAAGTTTCTGGGGACGCCATCAACTATTCTTTGTTGAATATCATGTGAGTTTCTATGCATGTCCGTCTTGTCTGAAGTAAGAGAGATCTACCACCTTAATGGTTGGAGCATGCATATTGTTAGAGAAGAACATTGGGCCGCTAACTAAAGCCATGAATCATGGTGGAAGTTTCGAGTTTTGGACATATATCCTCAATCTCATATGAGAATAATAATTGTTGCCACATGCTTATGCATTAAAGAGGAGTCCATTATCTGTTGTCCATGTTGTCCCGGTATGGATGTCTAAGTTGAGAATAATCAAAAGCGAGAAATCCAAATTGCGAGCTTTCTCCTTAGACCTTTGTACAGGCGGCATGGAGGTACCCCATTGCGACACTTGGTTAAAACATGTACATTGCAAAGATCCGGTAGTCCAAGCTAATTAGGACGAGGTGCGGGCACTATTAGTATACTATGCATGAGGCTTGCAACTTGTAAGATATAATGTACATAACTCATATGCTTTATTACTACCGTTGACAAAATTGTTTCATGTTTTCAAAATAAAAGCTCTAGCACAAATATAGCAATCGATGCTTTCCTCTTTGAAGGACCATTCTTTTTTACTTTTATGTTGAGTCAGTTCACCTATCTCTCTCCACCTCAAGAAGCAAACATTTGTGTGAACTGTGCATTGATTCTTACATACTTGCTTATTGCATTTGTTATATTGCTTTGCATTGACAATTATCTATGAGATATACATGTTAAAAGTTGAAAGCAACCGCTGAAACTTAATCTTCCTTTGTGTTGCTTCAATACCTCTACTTTGAATTATTGCTTTATGAGTTAACTCTTATGCAAGACTTATTGATGCTTGTCTTGAAAGTACTATTCATGAAAAGTCTTTGCTTTATGATTCACTTGTTTACTCATGTCATTACCATTGTTTTGATCGCTGCATCCACTACATATGTTTACAAATAGTATGATCAAGGTTATGATGGCATATCACTTCGAAATTATCTTTGTTATCGTTTTACCGCTCGGGACGAGCGAGAACTAAGCTTGGGGATGCTTGATACGTCTCCGACGTATCGATAATTTCTTATGTTCTATGCCATATTATTGATGATACCTACATGTTTTATGCACACTTTATGTCATATTCGTGCATTTTCCGGAACTAACCTATTAACAAGATGCCGAAGTGCCGGTTCATGTTTTCTCGCTGTTTTTGGTTTCGAAATCCTAGTAACGAAATATTCTCGGAATCGGACGAAATCAAGACCCAGGTCCCTATTTTTACCGGAAGCATCCAGAACACCCGAGAGCCGCCAGAGGGGGGCCCTGTGGGCCCGGATGATAGGGTGGCGCGGCACAGGCCCCGGCCGCGCCGGCCTATGGTGTGGCCACCCCTTCGACCCTCTGCGCCGCCTCTTCGCCTATATAAAGCCTCTGTCGCGAAAACCACGATAAGAAAAACCACGATACGGAAAACCTTCCCGAGCCGCCGCCATCGCGAAGCCAAGATCCGGGGGACAGGAGTCTCTGTTCCGGCACCCGCCGGAGCGGGGAAGTGCCCCGGAAGGCTTCTCCATCGACACCGCTGCCATCTCCACCGCCATCTTCATCACCGCTGCTTGCTCCCATGAGGAGGAGTAGTTCTCCATCGAGGCTCGGGGCTGTACCGGTAGCTATGTGGTTCATCTCTCTCCTATGTGCTTCAATACAATAATCTCATGAGCTGCCTTACATGATTGAGATTCATATGATGATGCTTGTAATCTAGATGTCATTATGCTAGTCAAGTGAGTTTTACTTATGTGATCTCCGGAGACTCCTTGTCCCACGTGTGTAAAGGTGACGAGTGTGTGCACCGTGTGGGTCTCTTAGGCTATATTTCACGGAATACTTATTCACTGTTGAATGGCATAGTGAGGTGCTTATTTATATCTCTTTATGATTGCAATGTGTTTGTATCACAATTTATCTATGTGCTACTCTAGCAATGTTATTAAAGTAGTTTTATTCCTCCTGCATGTGTGCAAAGGTGACAGTGTGTGCACCGTGTTAGTACTTGGTTTATGCTATGATCATGATCTCTTGTAGATTGCGAAGTTAACTATTGCTATGATAATATTGATGTGATCTATTCATCCTACATATGCATGAAGGTGACAGTGTGCATGCTATGCTAGTACTTGGTTTAGTATTTTGATCTATCTTACACTAAAGGTTACTAAAATATGAGCATTATTGTGGAGCTTGTTAACTCCGGCATTGAGGGTTCGTGTAATCCTACGCAATGTGTTCATCATCCAACAAGAGTGTAGAGTATGCATTTATCTGTTCTGTTATGTGATCAATGTTGAGAGTGTCAACTAGTGAAAGTCTAATCCCTGGGCCTTGTTCCTAAATACTGCTACTACTGCTTGTTTACTGTTTTACTGCGTTACTACTGCTGCATTACTACTGCTTGTTTACTGTCCTGGGCAAAGCACTTTTCTGGTGCCGTTGCTACTACTCATATATATTTATACCACCCGTATTTCACTATCTCTTCGCCGAACCGAGTGCACCTATTAGGTGTGTTGGGGACACAAGAGACTTCTTTCTTTGTGGTTGCGGGGTTGCATGAGAGGGATATCTTTGACCTCTTCCTCCCTGAGTTCGATAAACCTTGGGTATCCACTTAAGGGAAACTTGCTGCTGTTCTACAAACCTCTGCTCTTGGAGGCCCAACACTGTCTACAAGAATAGAAGCTCCCGTAGACATCACCGATCGCGTGGAACGGCTTCCTCTGTGTCCTTGCTATGAGAGCAGCTGCCCTCGTCCCCGTCCTTACCAGAGTGGTGCCTAGGTCCTACCATGTTGATGTTGAACGAGAATCCTGGCTGGCACCCTCCAGGGTAAGTGCACTCCACCATGTTAACGGCGGGGAAGGGGTGTGTGTCGACCTTCATGGCGTACTGGTCGAAAATTAGACGCCCTTGTTCTATCGCCATTTGGACCTGCCGACGCCACACCCTGCGGTCGTTGGTGGCATGGATGAACGTGTTATGCCACTTGCGGTATGGCTTTCCGTTCAGCTCTCGAGCCGTGGGGATCTTGTGGCCTTCGGGTACCTTTAGGCTGTTTCTCCTTAAGTAAGAGGTCGAAAATTTGCTCAGCCTTGGTGACCTCGAAGTCAAACCCTCTTGGAGGACCTTGTGGCTTAACCCACTTACGGGACACGGGGCTTTGCCCCCGAGTCCATTCAGCCTTCGCTACCTCTTGATCTCCCGTGAGAACCTTCATCTTCATCCGCCTCAACCGGGACCACCGCACGTTTGAATTTATCCTGGTATACATATGGGTGGCGCTGTTCATATGCGACGGCTTACGCACCATGTGCGCTAGTGAAGGGTAGTACGCTTGGGAGGCCACGTCCTTGATCGGTGATGCGAGACCCACCACCGCCAACTCGGCTGCTTCTTTTCGGTCACACGAGCCGAATAGCATCGGTTCCTAACGGTCTCGAAGCGCTGGACATATTCCGACACTGTTTCTCCGCGCTTCGTCGTACTTGTGCTAGATCGGCAATGCCAGCCTCGGAAGCCTCTAAGTGATGCCGCATGTGGAACTGCTCTTTCAAGCTGCTTCCAAGTCCGGATTGAGTCCGGTGGCGGCGATGTGTACCACCCAAAAGTCGATCCTGTGAGGGATCGTGCGAAGAACCTCACACGCAGCTCATCCGATGCTCGAGATCGTGCTCAGCTGTGCCAAATATCGGCTCACATGCTCGATGGAGCTGGAACCATCGATCCATTAAACTTGGAGAAATCAGGGAGCCGATATTTGGGTGGTAGCGGGATCAATTCGTACTCGTTGGGGTACGGCTTGGAATAGCCGATTGTCCTCCTTTCGGCACCATGCCGAAGCCGGTCTTTTAAGATGGTACTAATCTGATCCGCGGTGCTGGGCCGTAGGAATCGAACTCCGAAGATTCGCCGGAGTGGCATACTTAGCCGGCCATGCTTGCTTTTCCAGCTACGAGCCAACCGCGGGAGCTGAGCTCTGGAGGTTTGTCGGAGTGGCATACTTAGCTAGCCACGTCTACTTCTCGAGATCCGTTCCCGAAGTTCCTCCTGTTGTTCCAGAAGTCCCTGCTGTTGCAGTCTGGTTTGTGAGTGCCCAGTTACTGCAGTCTGGCACGTATGTGCACGTGTATCCGTGAGGGATCTCCTTAGGCGCCTCATGCAAGAGCTGGTAGTCACTAGGGTCACCACCGATCTTGTAGACGACGTATGCCGGTGAACTCGGCACTTACGGCGCTGCCAACGCGAATGGCGGCGGTGGCCGGGACCGGAGTGGCATCTCTCCTTGGTGAGTCCCTAGAGCTGGTCCTGACGCGAGTATTGATGCCTCATGATTTCCTGGATCACCCGAAGAGCGACACGCTCCAAAATGTTCACCGAGGCTCTCGGAATGGCGGTGCGGCGAATGAGCTACCATGAAGTTAATCTCCCGACGCGAGAGACCCGGTGCGTTCTTCGAAGGGGTGGACAGGTCCACTCCATCGAGCGCGCCTTCAGGCGAGAACCCCTTCCACCTGATGCCGTGTGAGCGGGTTCTGTGGAAAGAGCCGATGAGGTCGGCTTCGAGGATAGCTTTGACCTCGTCATACTTCTTCTTGAGCTCGTCAGTCAGATCCTCGTACGTGACCGGAGTACCTTCCGCCATCTCAGATGTAGATGACGATGTAGTTGATGTTGAAGATTGTCCCACCGGGCGTGCCAGAATGTGTTGCGGTCAGAAACCCACCGGCGAGCAGCGACGGGAAACACGGTAGAGCCGAGAGGCTCCCAGGACTGCGGCTGGCCCTGGTCCCTCCGAGCGACGGCCCGCAAAGACTCGGCACGCACGTCTGATGCTGATGCAAGGGCGTGCCACCTGACCTATACCTGGTCAGGAAGGTGTTGGATTTGCCTCGCTTATATTAGTTTCCTGCATGGCATACACGTAAACATTAAATACGAGCCTCGATCGGCTCTCAGGTTGTCCTGTGAATCGGCTCAAGGAGCCGATCCACCCATGATCCATACGAGGTGTACGATCAGATGGTGGTCCTGCTTGATCAAAACAAAGCTAAAACAACCTACTACGATTTAGAGTTTTCACCACATAATCGGAACATCCTACTCGTGATTGAGCCTGGCGGCCACACACGGTGATCATAAACCGACCCTAGACAAGGCCTAAAAACCAACATAAATCTGATCCCCGGAACATCCTGTCTAGGGCTAGCAAACTACACCCTACGCGCCACTGGATCCTTCAACCCGTTTGTAAGGCCTAACTATGCAGATATTAAACTAATCCTTGAAGAACAAGGAGCAATCATAACGGATCGGATCTACTAAATAACGATCAAGCGGGGTGCCGCCCTTACACCTAAGATAGGTGTAAGGGCGGCTAGACGTCTAAGGGTTGCACTGACGAAAGCATATGATACTATGAAACAATGCTAACCCTAACATATCTATGATAACTACGTTGCTCGCCATCAAAAAGGCTTCAGCACGAGCAACGCATGAACAACGAATAAACGTATACTGCCTAGATCGCAAGGCAGCATGATGCTTACCCGGAAGAAACCCTCGAGACAAGGGAGTTGGCGATGCGCCTAGATTGGTTTGTGGTGAACGTGATTGTTGTTTATTTCATAAACCCTAGATACATATTTATAGTCCGTAGACTTTCTAACGTGGGAATAATCCCAACCGGGCACGAGCCAAATTCTATCTAACCGACACGTATCCTACTATATTACAGATACACGGGCAAACTAGCCCAAACTTTGCATATAAGGCCAATTCATGTATTCCTTCCATGTATATCCTTCAAGCCCATCCTCAATTGCGGCCCACCTCTGATCCGGTCAAATTCTGATGATAACATGCATATTTTAACTTATTAACCAGTTTTTGACATTATAGTGGTACAACCACCCAGTGTAATTGATACTTTGAAAGAAAAAAAAAATGTTGCTAAATAATTCCTGTTTTGTGGCGCTGGACTGTTCCATCATTTTCGGACCTTTGAAATGGAAATTTCAGCAGAAACGGTTTCTGATTTTTTGCAAAATTAATTACTACCCGCGGGCAAGACGAGTAGGCGACCACTTCAGAGCGCGATAGCCCACGACGGACGGTATGGCTACATGGCTACGTCTCTCTCCCCACGCACTTGCCACTGCCTGCCTGCGACCACCAGCCTCGTCAAAAGGCCAACCCCCTTCCACACCGCACTCCCCTCACCTTCCTCCCCTCCTCCGCCCCTAGCTCAGCTGCTTCCTCCCTCCCTCCCTCCCTGCCGGTGTCCACTCCACTCACCACTGCCTCTCTTCGGTTCTTGACCGACCTGCCTGAGCTGGTAGCCACTGGTACTCCGCTACTAGTGCTTCTTGATCCAGTGCCGATTACGAGCTGCGGGGGCCGTCCGGGATGGAGCGGTACGAGGTGATCAAGGACATAGGCTCCGGCAACTTCGGTGTGGCCAAGCTCGTCCGGGACATCAGGACCAAGGAGCTCTTCGCCGTCAAGTTCATCGAGAGGGGGCACAAGGTCAGCTCCAATTTCCCCTCTGTCCGATGATCCGTTCCTAGATTTTGTTTCAGTTTCTTGGTGTATGAAGATCAGGGGCTCTTCATCTGACCTGCTACTGGTTTAGTTGGTACCCGATGGTTCTGCCAATTTGGCGCCAGCTAGGGGAGTGGTCTTGGGCGTAGTTTGCTCAACAGATTGGATGATCTACTACTGCAGAGTGCAGAACCCAATCTGCTCTGTTTCTATGGCCTAAATCCTGCTCTCCCGAACTCTGGGGCCTTTATATTTGTAAATAAGGCTTGAATTTTGACGAAAACATGGTTGACATCACTGCTCGGTTTATCGGCCTTGAATCGCTCCTCACCGGTCAATGCAGGGGCTGCTCTGCTCATTGCTGTCTCTGATTAATTAGGCGAATTTCCACCTGCTGCTAATTAGTCCAAGCCCTGCTGGATGTTTGTTGCTTATTGTACTTTTGACTAGTTATTATAAACTTGTATCTTGCTATACACGCCTTAGTTATAATTGGGCAAACTTTTATTTCTTGATTTTAGTATCAGGATCACCAACCAAAATACCATATACGTGTCCCGTTTTGCAGCTCAGCTGCAGCCTAAGTGAAATGGCCTGTCCAATTTCCTTGGATTGTGTTGCATTTTGTTAGTCTATGCAAAACTATGGTTGACTTGTTTAAGGTGTACTAGTTAATTAGTTAAATACAAGTTTCTACAAAGCTGGTAGACAACGCCCCAGAAGTAGTAAATCCTCTTTCTGTTCAACACAAATAAGTAGCAAATAATTTGTCATTGTTCGGCAAAATTGTGTTGCTTTACTAATTAGTTTGTATGGTCATATATATGTTTAGCATGTGCTATTACTTTTAGTTCTCTCCAGCTTCTTATGGACCCCTTTCCCGTCTCCCTTTCCTATAATCCCTGGTTCATCAACATCTTTCACTCAGTCAACGATACTGCTAGAGCGTGCTATGCTGCCACAGACTTTCATTTTCGATTATAACAAGAATTTTGATTCATGTGTCGTGGTTCATATTATCTGATTATTTTCTTATGCTACCCTGAAATTTACTATACATGTTTCAGAAGTTCTCGTTCGCTTTACCGCTTTATGTCTTTTCCACATAACCACCATTTTTGGCCTGTTACATTCACTATCTCTGACCATTTTGTTGTTCACGTTTCGCTGCTCCTGTGGAGCAAAACATTCACCTTACCTTATTTGGGTTGATTTGATGTTTCAGTATCTTTAATTGGTCAACTAACACTTTAACTTTGGTTCTTCTGCTTTCATAGATTGATGAGAATGTTCAAAGGGAGATTATGAACCACAGATCTCTTAGGCATCCGAACATCGTTAGATTCAAAGAGGTAAGTGCCTTCTGCCTTATGGAAGAGATTCAAACTCAAATTCAGTGTCATCATTATTGATCTAGAATGCAAGCATTAACTCACCAATAAATCTGGAAAACTCGAAACACATGTTCTAAATTTGCTGACCCTGTGTTTTAATAGATTTAAAAAGTAATGCAAAAGTGTCAAATTCAAGCTTCAGCCTGTGGTCCTAACTCCTAATTTCACACCCCTGCTAGTAAAATAAGTATTTTTAGGAAACTTCAGTGCAATTTATTTTCTGAAAATTCTTCACACTTCCAATAACTATATTGTTTAAAAATGCATACGAAAATCATATATACTTACTCCATCCTAAATAGGATGTCTGAACTTTGTCTAAATTCGCATGTATCTACACATTAAAACATGTCTAGATACATGCATATTTAGACAAAGTTGAGACATCCTTTTCAGGACAGAGGGAGTTTTTTCTTGAAGACAAAAAAAAAATGATATGATGTAATGTTCAACCTGAAACTTTTCTCAGCCTATGCCCTATACCAGTTTGGAAGTTCCAGAAAGAAAGTATTGTCTATCTGTAAACCATCCATCAACTTGAATAGGGCAATTAGAATATGTAAAGAGAAACTTTATCCTGGTTGCAGTCTTTGAAAGGACTCTTTTGGTAGTGACACACTGAAGCTTGAGTGCTTTTCCTATTTTTAGTAGTTCTAAGCATATGCTGCTATATGTGGCTACCAACTTGTTTGCAAGAATATTCCCATATATTCTTACTCTCACCTATATGGTGCTTATTCTGTTTCTTCTTTCTATGCATATTAATAGTGGCTACTTCTTTCAACGGTTTGTGAGAACGCATTAATTATGTATAATTGGATGCTTATCAGCATCCAGTAGCTTGTCCTAGTGCCATGCCCTCTAACTTGGGTAAGTACTTTTGTGGACCTGCCGATCATTGAGACCACCATGACTTTGTATGAAGATATCATAATTGCTTTAGTCTAATGCAAACTTTTCATTAAATGACAATTGGAACTGATACTAACCTAGCAGGACGTCATAGTCTCTTGTTCAAGCGTTGCAGGTTAATGTTATTTCTGGACTTAAATCTTGCTTGTATGTGATGTGTTCCACTTGAACTAAGCTTTCATTCGGTATTCCACCTTTGTGTATAAGTGTGCAAAATATCAAAGCGTTTGATTATGGCTCAAAAGAAAAGTATACCTGTATAAAATTGTATATAATATCTTAGTATCCGAATTGGTATAGAACTTTCCCAAGTTTAAATATTTTAAATTCCTTTTAGCTTAAAAACATATTATGCTTTATTTTCTCAAGTATAAATCTATGTATCACATCCAGCTTGTGAAGCTTAAAAAAGGCCACTTAGTTTTTCAGGTTGCGCTGACTCCCACACATTTGGCCATAATTATGGAATACGCTGCTGGCGGTGAGCTATTCGAAAGGATCTGCAGTTCTGGAAGATTTAGCGAAAATGAGGTAGACAATATTCACCACAGTCGAAGATACCTAATATTTAAGTGAGTGTCATTCTGTTGATTGTATATTGATTTGTTCGTTCTTATCAACAGGCTAGATTCTTCTTCCAACAACTGCTTTCAGGAGTTAGCTATTGTCATTCCATGGTACACAATCAAATTAAGTCACAATAAGAACTTAAAATTAGCTACAGTACATAACCATATCCTGTTATCACTGCAGCAAATATGTCACAGAGATTTGAAACTAGAAAATACTCTTCTGGATGGAAGTGAAGCGCCCCGGCTCAAGATATGTGATTTTGGTTATTCCAAGGTAATGCAGAGCTTATTGTGACCTTTATTACCTGCTTGCCAAGTAGCAACTATAAACCATTATACTTACTCGTAGTTCTGCTTTCCAGTCCTCTGTTTTGCACTCTCAGCCTAAATCAACCGTCGGGACTCCAGCTTATATTGCTCCGGAGGTCCTTTCAAGAAGGCAATATGATGGAAAGGTAATTTCCACTTCTCTATTTCTCTAGTTAAATATTCAAATTCCTCAAACCGTACCCTTCAAACATCATCATTTGTAATCCAGGTGGCTGATGTTTGGTCGTGTGGAGTAACTCTATATGTGATGCTTGTCGGCGCTTATCCATTTGAGGACCCAGACGAGCCAAAGAACTTCCGCAAGACAATTACTGTGAGTTCATCCCACAATCTGTTGGATCTATGCAGTTCCTCATTAAGTTTTGTTTAGCCGAGCATGTGCCGCTCATTTTGTGTGGGAGTAAAACTTTATAAGATCCTTGCAGCGGATACTCAGTGTACAATACGCGGTACCTGATTACGTCCGGATCTCAATCGAGTGCAGACATCTGCTGTCCCGGATTTTCGTCGCAAACCCTGAGCAAGTAATCCTTCTCCCAGAACAGCTACACATCCGAACAAAAGTACACGTAGTTCCTGCATTCTGACCAGCCATTACCTGCAGAGAATAACTATCCAGGAGATCAAGAACCACCCGTGGTTCCTCAAGAATCTACCCATCGAAATGACCGATGAGTACCAGATGAGCCTGCACATGGTCGGCATCAACTCGCCCCCGCAGACCCTGGAGGACATCATGGCCATCATCCAGGAGGCCCGGAAACCGGGCGACGGATCCAAGTTCGCAGGGCAGCTTTCCGTGCCTGGCATGGGGAGCATGGAGCTTGATGACATCGACGACGTCGATGCAGACATCGAGGACAGCGGGGACTTCGTGTGCGCGTTGTGACGGGCAGGTGTGGTTCAGGCGAGGCACCGCCGTGAACTTTGTCTTTGTGGTCTGGTCTTTGTGATGCATTCATCCTTCTGTCTTGTCGTTGTTCGTTTTTCAGAGAGTTGAGGTCTGCTGTGTATTACCAAGTTTTCTATCTGTGTATAAATATAATATATATATATATATACTTCCATGTGTTTCGCTGGTGTTCTTAGCTGCATTCCTGGTGACTTGCTTATGTTTGTGCTTTGGCAGTGTACGTCCCATTATCATTTTTTTATCACACTGTCCCCTTTTCCTTTTTTTTCCAAACTTAGTTTTTTTACAGTAACTACCATACTAGTTTTTAAAGGGAGAATACAGTAATTTATTTCAAATGCACAGTCTGGGGTTTCTTGATGGTGCTGCTGCGTAGGTGTGGTTCTGCCATGGCACTGGCATTGTTGCCTTGCTTCAACTTTAATAAAAGAAAAGATGTGCATCAAATTTAGACGATGGGTTCAACCTACTTTCGAAAAAAAAATCTGGGTACAATAGCTGGTATTTGGAGTGTTGTCCATTGAAAGTTTAAAACTACGCTCCTACCAATATTTTGACCACTTACATTGAGAGAACGGCTTTCATGTGTGAATATAACATCAGAAAGGTGAGCTTAGCAGTACTTGATTTCATTGAATTTGTACGTCATGTTAGGAACCAAAAGTAACAGTAGCAAATTATCTGGGAGACCAAGCATTTTTTCTAGACTTAAGATCAATACGGAAGACATCCTTGAGGTGATCTCGTAGTTCCTATGGGGTGGAAACAATGGATTTTCATTATGATAAAAAATACAAACATTAGGTAATTAACCTTGTTGGCTTTTAACACAAATTCCTATAAATAAGTGAAACCTACGCCATGCATAAGGATTGATGAGACATATTACATGCAGGCATTAGTGAAATTTGACCATATTTCCACAAGATATTAGAATAGGTATATAAACTAAGCATTTTTTTTGGGTGAAGCAGGGACACTTTTTTTTTAGGGAATGCAGGGACACGTATGGAGGCATAAACCCATTTCTCACTACAGCCCATTATCTTATCCATCCGTGCACAGAACCTAAGGCCCACGCTACTTTGCTCGACGCACCCACCCATATAAACTCAAGACATCTTCCGACGCAGGCCTCCCTCGCCCAAAACCCTAGCCCACGAGCGCCGACGTTTCCGCCACCACCACCGCCAGCGCTAGGGTTGCTCGCCGCGCGCGAGCTCTTGCCGCAACTCAACCATGAAGGTACGCACTGCTAATTGCCTTTCATGCACAATCGATCCCGATGTGCGCAGATGTGATCTGTGCGGTGCCTAACTCGTCTGATTTTGCGTTGGTTTCAGGCGAACATCGCTTGCCCCACCACGGGGTGCCAGAAGAAGCTGGAGATCGATGACGACCAGAAGCTGTAAGTGTATCTCTGCCCCCACATTGGTCTATTCGTGCAGCTATCCTTTAGATCCTTGTAGTGCAATCACCACGCTTGATTGCTTTTAGGAAATTGTGTTGCTATTTGGTGTGCAGATCATCGTCATCTGCAAGTTTAGTTTGGTGGAGTCGTGAATGCTGCATCTAATACTTAGTTTTTGAGAACTAGTTCTGTTATTTCGTTAATAATGACGATTAGTTCTGTTAGTTTATTGTATTTGATTTGGATGATGTGGAAATGAGCTAAAAATGACGTTTTATGAATGTTATGGTGCGATTTAGGATCGTTTTGAATCTTTTGGTCTTGGGAGTGAACTAGAGTAGAATTAAGGGTGTATTTGTCTTATAACCTTGATTTTGGTGGGACACTGAAGTTATTATTTTGTTTTAGCTATTTGGTGATGGACAAGTGCTGCAAGAGGACAAAGTTTATTTCTGAAACCACAATATGCATGGTTGTGGTGTGTTCACATTTAATTACATTTTGCATTTAGCAATTAGCACACATGTTTACTTTCGGATTAGTCTCTTGTGTTGTAGGTGTTGTTAGTGTTTGTGGTTGTTGGTGGTGTCGTTGTAACGGTCTTTTCGTCCAGTTTCCCGGTAATTAACTGGGCAATTCTCTTCTTTTTTTTTTGAATGTGGGCAATTCTCCTCTTAATTAATAGATTGGGGTAAAGCTTTTGCCCCCTTTTCAAAGAAAGAAAAGAAAATGCAGTTAGATATGTACCTTTTATATTCTGAGTTGATATGTTTTGTAACTATTTTTTCGAGAATACAATGTTTGTTTGTTTTGTAACTATGCATCAGTAGATCATTAGTACGATTTTGCTCTTTAACATATTAGTATTATAATTTAAAAGTTTCAACTATTTGTGATGCTTAGTAGTTTTTTTACATAAAAAAATTGGACCCTGTGATGCCATGAAAAAGGTTTAAACTAGATAGAAGCTGAACTATTTTTGAACTTCTTGAATAATAATGATGTTGATGTTAAAAAGCATTATGAAATTAGTAATATAATTCACTTTGCAAACCACAGTTAGCAAGATTTTAGTGGCTAATGATCTTTGAACTATTTTATTGATTAATAAATATTCCTGAGAGATTCTTTTTTATCTTCATATCTAATACTTTCATATGAACTACAGGCGTAACCTTTATGACAAAAGGATCTCTCAGGAGGTCCTTGGACATCTTCTGGGTGAGGTAACCTACTGAACTTATTTCCTGATACTTGAACTTTCACATTGTTTGCTAGTTCTGATGAAGGATATCTGTTGTTTTCCCTTTCTTCAGGAGTTCAAGGGTTATGTGTTCAAAATCATGGGTGGCTGTGACAAGCAAGGTTTCCCAATGAAGCAAGGAGTTTTAACCAATGGGCGTGTCCGCCTGCTGCTGCACAAGGGTATACCTTTATTTTCATGGCACTTGTACCTACATTTTAATCCCTCTTGAATTGAACTTTAATCTGTCTTGTTTTGCCTCAATTCTGTAGGCACACCTTGCTTCCGTGGGAACGGGAGGCGTGATGGTGAGCGCAGGAGAAAGTCTGTCCGTGGTTGCATTGTCAGCCAGGACCTATCTGTGATTAACTTGGTTATTGTGAAGAAGGGTGAGCATGATCTGCCTGGCCTGACTGACACTGAGAAGCCCAGAATGAGGGGACCCAAGAGGGCTTCCAAGATCAAGAAGCTCTTCAACCTTGGCGAGGTTGATGATGTCCGCACTTATGTCAACACATACCGCAGGACCTTCACTAACAAGAAGGGTGAGCTTTCCTAAATTGTGTTGGCTCCAATTTTTGTATTTGTCAAGGAAGCCAAAATTCCTTGCATCCATATTGCATCTCTCATTAACTTTGTTCATATGTAATTGATGTCGATTCTTATTTGCAGGCAAGACGGTGAGCAAGGCTCCCAAGATCCAGCGTCTCGTGACTCCCTTGACCCTCCAGAGGAAGCGTGCTAGAATCGCTGACAAGAAGAAGAGGATCATCAAGAAGAAGTCTGAGGCCGCAGAGTACCAGAAGCTGCTTGCACAGAGACTGAAGGAGCAAAAAGATCGCCGGAGTGAGAGCATGGCTAAGAGGAGGTCGAAGCTCTCTTCTGCTACCAAGGCTCCTGCTGCCTCTGCTTAAATATATCTACATCGTTCTGGAATCTTATATATATATTAAGAGTTTGTTAGTACTGGAATAGTTCTTTGGTGTTTTCAAGTTAGTAGAGGTGCCAGCGACCACAGGATGTTCTGGTGCTTCAGTTTACTCTACGAAATTTCTAAATTATAATCTGTATTGTTATTTCAGCTAGTATTATATTATATATAATCTGTGTCTCGGCAGACTAGCCAAAGCTCTTCATCCTGAAGAGAAACGAGGGGAAAATAGCTCGGTGAGCCATCCTAACGCCCAGCGCTCCGTGTGAAAGCTTGTTTTTTTTTTAATTACAATACAGACGGGGGAAAGACTATTAGCATCAACTTGTTCAGTATACATGTTCTGCAAGTCTTTTTCATTTGGAAAGGGATGCCATGGCACCCTAGATCCGCCCCTGCCTGCATGTTCTCTCGTGCCACCATTGTCCACAATTTCTCCGGCCTTCTCACCGCAGCCTTCAACTTCATCGGCTGATACCGAAGCAATGAATCATCCCGCGTCGCCGTTTATGATGCAATGGGTGCAATTCAGCCCACCGACCCGCTAGACCGAACCTGGAATTTGTTACCGATGGGGAAAGGGGCCAACCCACGAAAAATACGATATGGTATCAAAGAGAATTGCAATTCACATATTTAAACTGGGAGAAATAAATATGCATAATCTATCAAATTTCTTTAGATAATTTAACTTTATAGAAAAAATAACTATAAAAATAGTTTTTTTTAGACAACCTGCTAGACTTTATTAATTTGCAAGAATATTTACATGGATGTTTGCATCATACGGAGTACCCAGCCAAAAGAAAGCATAAATCTAGCTAGGTTTTGAGCCTCAAAGTTCGAGGCTCTCGTTTCAAAAACGAACTTGCACTCATTCATTTGTGCAGCCCGCCCTCTAATCTCTAAGACAATGGCTCCATATCTACTCATAGTTCCTTCCAAAATGTCGCCCACCACCGGTTTACAATCAGAATCAACAAGGACTCTTGATTGGACCAGATCATCTGCCAGTGCCAATGCCTCACGACAAGCAAGAGTCTCGAGTACCGATGGATCGGTAATTCCAGCAAAGATCACCGCCGACGATCCCAGATAATTTCCTACTGAGTCACGACAGAAAGCTGCAGCTACACCTCTGTTTCCAGCCTTCGAAACTGCTGCATCCACATTTATCTTGACCATACTGGATGGTGGAGGAATCCATTTAGGTTCCCTAAGGGTTTTGGTTTGATCACCTTGTCCTGCAGAGGGTTTACGAATTTTCTTGAGCTCACTCATAAATAAGTTTATAAAGACAAATGTCGATAGAGGACTCTGGAATATCTCCTCATGGATGGCTTTCCTCCTCGACGTCCAAATTGCCCATAGGGTAACCGTGATCCTCACAAACTGATCATGGGGTAATGTCTCTATCATATGAAACATCCATCTCTTTGCATTTCCTTCCTCACATGATATCAGGTGCTCAACCATCATGCCATCAGATAATGCCCAGACACTTCGAGCCATGTTGCAGTCAAGTAAGGAATGTCGCCATGAATCCGTAGCACCACAAAGCGGGCAAGTGGATGATCTGGACATGTTTCTGTGATGTAGCAAATCCGCCGTAGGGAGGGACTGGCGGGCCAACCTCCACAAGAAAACACGGATTTTCGACGGTACATTTGTGTTCCATAGGGAGCTCCAACTCTTCTGCTCGTCCTCAACATTCAAAGATCCTGCGTTACCCTCGTAATAATCTTCTCGGCTGGTCTTCTTATTAACAATCATACGATAGGCTGATCTGACCGAGAAGGACCCCTTTGCTTCATAATTCCACGCCCAAAAATCAGACTGTCGCCTAGTACACAGGGGTATACTTAAGATAGTTTCAGCATCAACATGCAGAAAACATTGACGAACTAGATCCTCCTTCCATGAAGCCGAAGACGGATCAATCAACTCAGAAACCAATAGAGGTGGATCAGCCAGTAAGGACACAATTGGACATAATCTGTCCTGTCGAGGGAGCCAGTTATCTGTCCATATTCTTGTGCTCTGCCCATCACCAATCCTCCTGATCACAATGCCTTGCTTTAAAATTTCTCTGCCATCCAAGATAGATCGCCAAATTTGCGATGGGTGAGTGCCTAGTTTTGCATCAAGAAAAGTCGTGTTCAGGAAGTATACCGACTTCATAATCCTAGCACTCAGAGAATTTGGCTCATGCAATAACCTCCATGCCTGGCGAGCAAGAAGACACAGGTTAAAAATCTCCAAATCCTTAAAGCCGAGCCCTCCCAGAAATTTTGGTCTGGTCATCACATCCCAAGAGACCCAGCTCGCCTTCCTTTTTCCATCCTTACTACCCCACCAGAATTGCCGGATCAACGAGTTTAAGTGCTCACATAAACCTCGAGGTAAGCGAAAGCATGACATAGAAAAAACGGGAATTGCCTATGCAACAGACTTAATCAAAACTTCCTTCCCTCCCGCAGACAGAATTTTCTCCAGCCAACCCTTCACCTTACCCCACTTCCTTTCCTCCCGCAGACAGAATTTTCTCCTGCCAACCCTTCACCTTACCCCACACTCTATCTTTCAGAAATTTGAAGGTGCCGGACCTAGAAGTCCCAACATCTATCGGCATACCCAGGTATCTTTCATTGAGAGCTTCCCTGTTAACATCCAGTATACTCTTTATCTCATTAGGCAGATTCTGTGGACAACCTTTTGTGAAATAAATTGAGGACTTCTCCTTGTTTATCTTCTGACCAGATGCACGACAATATTTCTCGAACAGGCTAGACAACTCCTCCGCTCCCTCACTACTACACTTAAGAAACAGCAGGCAATCCTCTGCAAACAGCAAGTGGTTAACCGGTGGTGCCGATGTAGCCACTTTGATGCCATCGAGATGTGATGAATTATCATCGACTTTTAAAATGCACGAAAGGCCCTCCGCTGCTAGTAAGACTAGATAGGGTGAGATAGGATCACCTTGTCTTATACCTCTTGATGGTTCAAAACCCTCCAATCTGGTTCCATTAAACATAACCGAAAAAGAAACCGATCTGACCATACGCATCACAACCGAGACCCATTGATTGGCAAAGCCCAACTTCAGCATAATGGCCTCCAAATAATCCCATTCTACTCGATCATACGCCTTCATCATATCCAGTTTTAGGGCGCAAAAACTATTGTTCTTTGATCTGCTCCTCTTCATAAAATGTATACACTCATAAGCAGAAATAATGATGTCCGTAATTAACCTGCCCCCAACAAAGCCGACTGTTCTTCAGATATAACCTCAGGAAGGATGAGCTTCAGGCGATTAGCAATAACCTTTGAAGCTATATTATAAAACACATTAC
The DNA here is from genome assembly GCF_022539505.1 of Lolium rigidum. Classification (NCBI taxonomy): domain Eukaryota; kingdom Viridiplantae; phylum Streptophyta; class Magnoliopsida; order Poales; family Poaceae; genus Lolium; species Lolium rigidum. Next base: position 165,828,758 of record NC_061513.1, on the reverse strand, counting down.
ATAGTGCTATGGGTCTGAATTGTGCCAAAAGAGTAGCATCCTTAACCTTCGGAATGAGTACTAGGATGGTGTCATTTATTCCCTTTGCCGACTCTGTCCCATCCACAATGCGAAAAATGGCCCTAGTGATGTCAGTACCACAGATATCCCAGTGCCTCTGGAAGAAGTGAGCTGGGAAGCCGTCTGGTCCCGACGCTTTTGTAGGGAACATTTGGAAGAGATCCCTCTTAACCTCATCGGGGCTGTAGGGAGATGATAGCATCTCATTCATATCGCGTGTGACCTTTCTGGGAACATGATCAAGGACCAGATTCATATCCTGTACCCCTTCAGACGTGTAGAGAGTTTTGTAAAACTCAGCCGTCATAGATTGCATCTCATTCGGTTCATCAATTAACTGCCCATCTTGCCTTACGAGAGATTTAATTAATTTTTTCCTCCTTCTCATACTAGCTCTCTGATGGAAGAATTTTGAGTTCTTGTCGCCATGTGATAACCAGCCAACTCGTGACCTCTGGCGCCATATGATCTCCTCTCGGTGATATAGCTCAACAAGCCTGTCACTAATGTTGATCTCATCATGGCATGAACCGACTCGAAGAGGGTTATTTCTCAGCTCATCAAGTTCTTGCTTCAATTTTTTAATTTCTTTTCGGACACAGCCGAACGGTTCAGCACCCCATCTACCAAGGTCTCCTACCAGGCTTGATAGTTTCCTCCGCACGTCATCCACAGACTCACCCGATCCTTGCTCCTTCCACCCTGCCACCACGGTAGGTTTTAGAGTTTCATGGCGTTCCCACATCTCTTCATAGCGAAACTGAGGCTGCGGCTTTATTTGATGTTGGGTACTTCCAGGGAGCTGAACTAGCAGTGCACAATGATCAGAGGTAGGTGTATTCAAATGTGTGATGCTACCCAGTGGGAACTGGGCACCCCACTCCGCCGATCCGAGGGCACGATCCAGGCGCACCCTAGTGTAGGAGCCCCCTGACACCTTCTTCTCCCAAGTCCAAAAATGACCCTCATACCCAAGGTCCATCAGATTGCACACATCTATCGTTTCGCGGAAAGCCTGCATTTGCATATGTACGTAGGTGTACATATATGCAAATGCAGGCTGCCCTCTGCAGCTGTTTCCTGGCATCAATTCTAACCCGAACACGGTAAAAATTTCCAACAAAGTCTGTTGAGGGAGGTTCTTGGCTAACATACTTTCCAACTTTGCCTGCTAGCGTCTTCACCATGCCCTTATATCCATCAGGTAGGTCATGGATTTGGATCCACATGAGGAGTGCGTTCAACTCAATAGAGGATGGTTTGGTAAATCCATCATATGGTGCCATCAGAACACTTTTCCCACGGAAGACCCAAGGGCTTCCCTTCATCACCTTGTCCCAATCCCCAAGACACATGAATTGCATCACAAACAGATTATCCTCGACTACCCTGATCTTTACTTCCTTTGCTAAATCCCACGCCGATCTCATGTTCTTGAAGAACCAGAAGTGACTAAAGTCGGTATCAGTATGGAATTTCATAATTGACATCCATCGTGTTACCTCTTCTGATTGTTTATCCTCCTCAAAAACCACATCGTCCAGATCATCTTCCGTGATTCCAAGCTTCTCCATCATAGCAGCAACATCCTCCTGATTCACAGTGGTAGGCGCATCAGCGGCTGGCACCAGCTTGGTTATTGATGCTTCACCCGTCTCCATGCTGATTCAATATACACAAAGTTTTTTGTCGAAACCCTAGACTACCAACCAACCAGCCAGAACGTCCCAAGGCCGGGAAGGAGTGCAGAGACTCCCCCTTGATCAGCCCGAGGAAGATCAGCGGCGGGAAGCAGCCAGGGATCGGAAAAAGATCTCAACATCGGCGTCGCCAGCGAGAGAAACAGAAACCCTAACTAGAGGGAAAAAGATCTCACTATAAAAATAGTTGGTAGAGAAGGATTGCCCCCAACACAAATGACCTACGGTCACAGGCCCTCGAGTGTAAGCCCAACAAGATACTGAGTGAGACTTGGACTTGCCCCCAACACAAATGACCTAGGGTGACGGGCCCTCGGGGTGTAGGCCCAGCAAACTACCCATTCTCTTCTCAGTCCCCATCTCATCATTCCAACTGCTACCCCCAGAGCTGGGCTAGGAGCTCGCACGACCAAGCTCGGCGCTACGATTGAACCGAAGCAGCTTTTTAAGTAGACACCGGCTAGGCTACGCTAGCGATGTGGGACAAAAAAAAAGTTTCCTTCCGTGGCAGTGCGGCCGGCCGCATACGCGACTTGCGGTGCCGGTGAGCGCGAAAACCAATTGGGCTGGTAACCGTCGGCCCACGTTACCGCCGCGCGGAACACAATTGTTGGAAGGCGAACACGAGGCCCAGCTCCGTAAAAAACAAAAAGAACCAGCTTCTCAGCTACACCTAATGCTCAGGAGATGGCTGATATGACAACGGCGTTTTACGAAAATCTATACACGTCGGAAGGAGTGGAGAATATGAATGTGGTGATTAATGTTATTCCAACAAAGGTAACAGCAGAATATGCCTCAAAGGTCCTTGCTAATAGATTGAAGCAATGTTTACCGGAGATAATAGCGGAGGAGCAATCAGCTTTTGTCCCTGGAAGGTTAATTACTGATAATATCATCACTGCTTATGAGTGTCTCAACTTCATGAAGCGGAATAAGGCCAAGAAGAATCGCTACTGTGCACTGAAGCTAGACATGAGAAAGGCTTATGACAGGCTTGAGTGGCGATATCTGGAGACGGTCATGATCAAGTTGGGATTCCATAGATTATGGGTGCAGATGGTCATGAGACTAGTCACTACAGTTTCCTTCCAGGTTCTGTTTAATGGAGGGAAGTTGCGTCAGTTTACTCCTTCGAGGGGGGTGCGACAGGGGGATCCTATCTCCCCGTATCTGTTCTTGTTAGCAGCAGAGGGCCTCTCGTGCCTTCTAAAACACCACATTTTATCATCAGAGCTCCATGGACTAATGGTGGCTCCGTCGGCTCCGGCGGTCAGTCACCTCCTTTTTGCAGATGACAGCCTGGTGCTTTTCAAGGCGGACACGGAGAGTGCGGGGAAGGTCCAGGCGTTATTGGATCGGTATTGTATGGCCTCAGGCCAGCGGATTAACCGGGATAAGTCATCCATTTTTTCAGTAAAGGATGTCCGGGGTCAGTAAAGGAGGGGATTATGGATGTTCTTGATGTCCATAGCGAGACTCTAAGCGAGAAATACCTGGGAATGCCATCAGATGTTGGACGATCCAGGAGTGGGGCTTTCAAGTATATCAAAGAGAGTATTTGGAAGAGGATTCAGGGGTGGCTAGAAAAACTTCTCTCGGCAGGGGGCAAGGATGTTCTCATCAAATCCATTGCTCAAGCAGTCCCCATTTTCTCGATGGCATGCTTCAAATTGCCACGAGGTCTGTGCCTCCACATCAACAAGATGATTAGAAAGTTTTGGTGGGGAAGCCGTGAGGGGGAGAGAAAACCGAGTTGGGTGTCTTGGAGGGATATGTGCCAACCGAAGAATATGGGGGGTTTGGGGTTCAGAGATATCGAACTCTTTAACCTCGCTCTCCTAGCGAAGCAAGGATGGCGTTTGCTTCAGAACCCGGACTCCTTGAGCGCTAGGTGCTCAAAGCTCGCTACTACCCGGACTCAACAGTGTTGCATGCCGAGGTGGGTTCGTCTCCTTCCCAGGTATGGAGGGCGATTCATGAAGGGGTTCAGATCCTGAAGCAAGGTCTGATCAAACGCATTGGACATGGGGAGTCTACTGACCCGTGGGGAGATCAGTGGTTGCCGCGGGATGGAATGCTCCGTCCCATGATCCCATGCAGAGAAGCTGAACAGCCACGGCGAGTTTCAGATTTCATCGACGCCTGTACAGCTTCATGGAAAGAGGATCGGCTTCGGGCGTGTTTCTTGCCAATTGATGTTGAGATGATCTTGTCTATACCGCTCAGCGGGAGGAGATTTGATGACTTCTGGGCGTGGAGGAAGCAGTCGATACCTGGGCCGCGGGGACTGCAGTAGGAGCCAAAGCCTCGGAAGCTGCAGGATTCAGTGGAGCGGCGCCAGATTTTGTAGGATAACGTTGCATAGAAAACAAAAAAATTCCTACCGCGAACACGCAATCCAAGCCAAGATGCAATCTAGAAGACGGTAGCAATGAGGGGGTATCGAGTCTCACCCTTGAAGAGATTCCAAAGCCTACAAGATGAGGCTCTTGTTGCTGCGGTAGACGTTCACTTGCCGCTTGCAAAAGCGCGTAGAAGATCTTGATCACGATCGGTTCCGGCGCCACGAACGGGCAGCACCTCCGTACTCGGTCACACGTTCGGTTGTTGATGAAGACGACGTCCACCTCCCGTTCCAGCGGGCAGCGGAAGTAGTAGCTCCTCTTGAATCCGACAGACGACGACGGCGTGGTGTCGGTGGCGGTGGAGAACTCCGGCGAAGCTTCTCTAAAGCACGCGGGAGCTATGGAGGAGAGGGGGCGGCTAGGGTTTGGGAGGGGGTGGCCGGCCACTCAAGGGGGCGGCCAGGTTGTGGTCTTGGGGTGGCCGGCCCCTCCCTTGGCCCCTCATTATATAGGTGGATCCCCAAGAGTTGGTGTCCAAGTCTTCGAATAAGACCCGCACCAAAAACCTTCCATAAGAGAGGGAAACCTAGCCAAGCTAGGACTCCCACCAAAGGTGGGAGTTCCACCTCCCATATGGGGGGGGGCCGGCCCCTAAGGGGAGTCCACTTGGGACTCCTCCCCCACTAGGGTTGGCCGGCCATGGAGGTGGAGTCCCATGTGGACTCCACCTTCCTTGGTGGTTTCTTCCGGACTTTTCTAGAACCTTCTAGAACCTTCCATAGAACCTTCCGCGACATTTTAATTCACATAAAATGACATCCTATATATGAATCTTATTCTCCGGACCATTCCGGAACTCCTCGTGATGTCCGGATCTCATCCGGACTCCGAACAAATATTCGAACTCCATTCCATATTCAAGTACTACCATTTCAACATCCAACTTTAAGTGTGTCACCCTACGGTTCGTGAACTATGCGGACATGGTTGAGTACTCACTCCGACCAATAACCAATAGCGGGATCCGGAGATCCATAATGGCTCCCACATATTCAACGATGACTTTAGTGATCGAATGAACCATTCACATATAATACCAATTCCCTTTGTCACGCGATATTTTACTTGTCCGAGGTTTGATCTTCGGTATCACTTTATACCTTGTTCAACCTCGTCTCCTGACAAGTACTCTTTACTCGTACCGTGGTATGTGGTCTCTTATGAACTTATTCATATACTTCCAAGACATTAGACGACATTCCACCGAGAGGGCCCAGAGTATATCTATCCGTCATCGGGATGGACAAATCCCACTGTTGATCCATATGCCTCAACTCATACTTTCCGGATACTTAATCCCACCTTTATAGCCACCCATTTACGCAGTGGTGTTTGATGTAATCAAAGTACCTTTCCGGTATAAGTGATTTATATGATCTCATGGTCATAAGGACTAGGTAACTATGTATCGAAAGCTTATAGCAAATAACTTAATGACGAGATCTTATGCTACGCTTAATTGGGTGTGTCCATTACATCATTCATATAATGATATAACCTTGTTATTAATAACATCCAATGTTCATGATTATGAAACTAATCATCCATTAATCAACAAGCTAGTTAAGAGGCATACTAGGGACTCTTTGTTGTTTACATATCACACATGTATCAATGTTTCGGTTAATACAATTATAGCATGGTATATAAACATTTATCATAAACATAAAGATATATAATAACCACTTTTATTATTGCCTCTTGGGCATATCTCCAACAGTCTCCCACTTGCACTAGAGTCAATAATCTAGATTACATTGTAAGGAACCTAACACCCATGGCATTCCGGTGTTGGTCATGCTTTGCCCTAGGGAGAGCTTTAGTCAACGGATCTGCTACATTCGGATCAGTGTGTACTTTGCAAATCTTTACTTCTCCATCTTCGATGTACTCGCGAATCGAGTGGTAACGCAGCTTGATATGCTTCAGCCTCTTGTGTGACCTTGGTTCTTGTGCATTGGCGATGGCACCCATGTTGTCACAAGTATATGACTAGTGGGTCCAATGCACTAGGAACCACACCGAGCTCTACAATGAACCTCTTCATCCATACCGCTTCGATGAAGCCTCCGAAGCCGCTATGTACTCCGATTCTGTTGAAGACTTCGCCACCGTGCATCGCTTCGAGCTTGCCCAGCTTCATCGCAGCACCATTCAATATAAACACGTACCCAGACTGTGACTTAGAGTCATCAGGATCAGTGTTCCAACTTGCATCGGTGTAACTTGTTACAACGAGCTCTTGGTCACCTCCATAACAAAGAAACATATCCTTAGTTCTTTTTAAGTATTTCAGGATATTCTTGACCGCTGTCCAGTGCTCCATTCCTGGATCACTTTGATATCTGCTAGTCAAACTAACAACATGCGCTATATCCGGTCTTGTACATAGCATGGCATACATAATAGAGCCTACTGCCGAAGCATAGGGGATCTGACTCATCCTTTCTCTTTCTTCTGCCGTAGCCGGTCCTTGAGTCTTACTCAAGACCTTGCCTAGTAACATAGGTAAAAACCCTTTCTTACTTTCGTCCATTCTAAACTTCTTTAGAATCTTGTCCAAGTATGTACTCTGTGATAGCCCTATTAGGCGTCTTGATCTATCTCTATAAATCTTGATGCCTAATATATACGATGCTTCACCAAGGTCTTTCATTGAAAAACTGTTATTCAAATAACCTTTTACACTCGCTTAATAGTTCTATATCATTCCCAATCAATAATATGTCATCTACATATAATATCGGGAATGCTACGGAGCTCCCACTCACTTTCTTGTAAATACGGGCCTCTCCATGACACCGTATAAACCCGAAGTCTTTGATCACCTTATCAAAGCGTCGGTTCCAACTTCTTGATGCTTGCTTCGAGTCCATAGATTGAACGCTGAAGTTTGCATACTTTGTCGACATTTTTAGGATCGACAAAACCTTTGGGTTGTACCATATACAACTCTTCCTCAATGTCTCCATTAAGGAACGCCGTTTTGACATCCATCTGCCAAATCTCATAATCGAAAAATGCAGCTATTGCTAACAAAATCCTCACGGATTTTAGCTTCGCTACGGGTGAGAAAGTCTCATCGTAGTCAACTCCTTGAATTTGTCGGAAACCCTTTGCGACAAGTCGAGCTTTATAGACAGTAATATTACCATCGGCATCTGTTTTTCTCTTGAAGATCCATTTATTCTCGACAGCCTTTCGGCTATCAGGTAAGTCTACCAAAGTCCATACTTTGTTATCATACATGGATCCCATTTCGGATTTCATGGCTTCTTGCCATTTGTTGGAATCTGGGCTCATCATCGCTTCTTCATACGTCGCAGGATCCTCATCATTGTTATCCACAATCATGACATTTAGACAAGGATCATAATAATTAGGAGTGGCACGTTCCCTTGTCGATCTGCGAGGTTCAGTAGTTTCCTCGTTTGAAGTTTCACGATCATTATCATTAGCTTCCTCTGTTGCCGGTGTAGGCGGTACAGGTACAACTTCCGGTACTGCGCTACTCTGATCAACGAGTATAGATTCATCAATCTCATCGAGTTCTACTTTTCTTCCAGTCACTTCTTTAGTGAGAAATTCTTTCTCAAGAAAGGTTCCGTTCTTAGCAACAAAGATTTTGCCTTCGGATCTGTGATAGAAAGTGTACCCTATAGTTTCCTTAGGGTATCCTATGAAGACGCATTTCTCCGCTTTGGGTTCTAGCTTGTCACTACAAGAAATGTGTTGACTAATGACCTTCTTACAATGACCACAAATAAATTAGTCATAACTCTACGACAATTTCGCAGCAAATGGTCGTGAGCCGTATGGGAGGGTCCAAACCCTAATTTTTAAAGACCATTCTGGTTAGAAAGGTCATAACTCAGTCACCTGAATTGGTCATAACATAGATGATATGGTCTACCACCTTAATTGTAGCTAATTACGACCAATTTAATTGGTTATGACTGCTATCTCGTGATGTCTTAAAATGACTGGTTGACCACCTCACCAATTTCTTTTACGCGTGTTGTTTGGATGGAACAACCACTAGATTTGTAAGTGAAACCCACCCACGTACCTGCTAAAAAGGAGGTCTAACTAGAACCCACTAAACTGAAGGCTCCACCCACCACAGACCTAGGATGTGGAACCCATTATCCTAGTGGACAACCCGGCTTAGAAAATAAAGGTTGATTTAAAGAGCCACAAAATTGTCCCATGGAAAGCCCGCGGAAGAAGAGCGGGAAACCAAAAGTCAGAACCACTAGGTGTGCGAGTTGGACACCAAATTTTTGTCAAGTGCGCACTGACATGTGGGAGCACGGGCGCGAGCGGGAGATCGAACTTTTCAGAACCACGGGCGCGAGCGGAGATAGAGAGACCGCGCCCACTACCATTTTTTTTGCTCAAATCTCCACCGCATAACCCTAGGGTATATTTCTCCGCCGCCACCACCCCTCTCTTCTTCTCTGTTCCGCCGCACCTATCTTCTCTCCCAGCCACCGCGCCCATGTCGCATGCTCTCCGTCGTGATACAACCTCCATCTAACCCCTCTCCTCCTTCACCGCGAAGACCGCCCCGTCGCTACACGGCCTCGCGGCGGCGGGATCCGTCCTATCCTTCCCCCGCGCCGCCCCGAGCCACCCATCTATCCAAATCTGATGCCGCCAGATCCGAAGCCTGCCTTCCCCTTCTCCTACTCCCTCTCCAGGCATCCTATCGAACTGCGTCGACAGTGCCAGATCTGCCATGCAGGCCGCGCGTTCGTGCGCCGCAGTGATGGGCGGTTCCGAGTCCTATGGCTGCGCATTCGTCCTCGGCGCCTCTTCGAGCAGTTGTCTGTCTTCAAGTCAAGACACCGCGAGTACCTTCAAAACCGGGCAGACCAGCACGGGAGGAGGCGTGGACATGAACCTGCTGCTGCTGTTCACCCTTAGGTGCGTCTCATCCTATCCTTCCTACTGCAGATACATGATATGTTTTGTTGCAAGATATATTTTGTGGTAGACTGAAGTATCTGGTCGGCCGTCTCCATCTAATTGAGTCAGATTCGGTCTCTCGGGTCGCGTTTGCAGGTACTGGATCCATGGCGGTGTGCTCGCGGTGAGGGACGAGAAGGTGTTGTCGTTTCTCCCGGTTGGGAACTGGCGTTGGCCGCTGGTGTCCCGTGGGAGGAGATTGTGCTCATCATGCGGTGCGCCTCGCTTGGTGTGGTTCTCAATCTCGTCCCCCCTTTTTCCATGTTCATAACTCCAAGGGGATAGTAAATATTTCTCTAGCTCTAGGTTAGAATCATGGACTTGGATTGCCCGTTGCTAATTAGCCATATTAGCTGCCAACTTCATAACTCTGTAACTTTAACCATCTACCACATGTAAGAATACCCACAAAACACATGCTTCCATTATGGGAAAGGGAGAACAAAAGTGGTCTGTATTCACGCTTTAATTGCAAGGAACAAAACAGGATAGAAGTACTATGTAATATCTCACCGAACAGTTGCTGCGTATTGAGCTACCACTGATGGACTGGGTATATGAATTAGATGATACAAACTATTTGACTGTAGCCAACAACTATCTTGGGCAGAAGATCCATTTAATGTATTTCTAAATCTGTGAGTTGACATTCCATCTTGTTTTACTGTTTTGGTGACATCCATTTTCTTGTATCGTTAGTGCTTTACATGTTGTTATCTGTTTGAGTTCAGAAGCTTCTGACATAAATTTCAATCTCCCACTGTAAATCCATAAATACAAGCTTAGCTCGGGCATAATTGTGAGGAATAGACAAAAGTTGCCATATAATATATCATACATATTTTGGAAACATAACAATAATGCGTTGTATTCCCCATATTGGGTGTGAAAAAGGAAATGGGGCTTAACTCCCTTTGTATATAAAGATAGTAGTTCTGTGGAGTTCTTATCTTCAAGTGAAGTTGATTTAAGTTAGAAAATCAGACCTGCTCCATTTGTGGCTTCTCAGTATATAATGTCATTTGTGCAGTACAGAAACTAATAACTTGCTTTATTTCAATGGAACATTCAAGCAGATTCCAAGCAGAGAGGGAAAGGCCATCACGGTAGCCCTGCTTGAACTGATTTCTGCCTCCCTGTAGATGGCCTCCCTGCTGCAGGTCTGTTTGCATCGTATGCCACTTATTTCGATTGATAGAAACAACAGTTCTGAGCCAAATATTAATTTACTGAATTGCTCTTATTATTTTGATTAAATCTCCTTTTTAATGGTTCTGATAGCTATCTGTTTTATTAAATCAACACACACAACTCGTGTCCTAGCTTGTATGTTATTATTTGTGTAGTCACAACACAAGTCGGTCATGTCTTCTGCTTTGATCTAAGCTAACACACCATGATTATGCGATCCGTACTGTTGTCACATCTGCTCTTCTCTGGAATTGATTCGTTTTAGTGAATTATTACAGTACACACTTGTAGGAAATACTATGTACTAATTGTCGTTGCTGATTTTGACAGCTAAGGGACCTGTTGGCATCGTCCTGCAAGAGGCCACCAAGGGGAAGGTGGTTGCTGTCAAGGAGGGTGATGCTCTAGTGTGCTCCCCTTTGGCGTGACCACCTATTGGCACAACATCTCAGAGTCAGCCACCAAGCTTGCCGTCCCCTTCCTCGGTGACACCTCCAAGGGCCACAGGCCTGGCCAGTTCACCAACTTACTATCTAACTTAGCCTAGCAATGCAAGTTCCTTGTTGCAGCATTACTGATGTACACATGAATTACCATGTTTACTTTATGGTAACTGATGTACATGTTGCTATCTTACCATCTCCCCCTATTTCTCTCTCACATGTTGCTATCTGTTAGTTAAGAATCTTCTTACAGTAATTACCATCTCCCCCTATTTCTCTCTCACATGTCTGCTGTTTACCCTCTCATCTGGTCTGATATTGTTGGATTTGTTGTAATTTGAGGAACAATTTGCAGGATTGTAGGACTAGTACAACTTCTTACAGTAAGTTCTACTATGCCTGTGCTGGATTTGGTTGACTGGCTGTGTCAAAAAACAGTCACAGCTTCTCACTTATTCTATGTTGTAGATTGCAGAAGTGGGAGCAAGGGCAAGGAGACTGTGGGGAACACATCGCTGTTGGATCTGGCCACCTGCGACAAGCTCCGAGGTGCTGAATTGTACTACCTTATTGTAGTTAATAAAACTCATTCCTCCATCTATTTTGTAGCATCTTGAAGTTGCTTGTCCAAACATGTATCTTGTGAAATTTCGGTCTAGAAATTCGAACTTATCATATGATTTTGCTTTCTGTAGGTTCGTGTTTATAGGTTATGCTTTAATTTATGAAGTCCTTAGTTACAGTATTTGGTTGTTGGTTTTCAAATTGATAGTTTCATGTCATAGTTATCTCCTGTGTAGTGTGATTGGTGGCACCTGGGTTGAAAAACTAGAAGCATTGGGTGCTAAGACTCTTTTAATCCTTTCATTGGCGACAACTCAGCATCCAAACCTTATTTTGAAATTTGTGCATCAGTAGCTCTTCATACTTATGATTCACCCGTATGTAGAAATCATATCTCTGTCATGTTAACATCTAGTTGAGCAATGCCATTTTATTGCCATATGATGAATGTCTATTTATTTCTATCTATCAGCTCTTGATGATTTGTTGTACCCTATTGTAGCTTACAAGTCAGTATATGGTTCTCTATGATCCCATCAGGCTGGGTTCACACATGGCTCTAGCGATTCTGATCAACCTGAAACTAGGTAGTGCAGTCATGTATTGACGCGAACCTCATCAATGTAATACTGATGGTCAGCTGCTTATGCTAGATACTTTTGCCCAAGCATATGCATTAGTAATGCAGACATAACAAGTTAAATGTGCAACCTTACGGCTACTGCCACATGCACTTAAAGCTTGCATCTTAGTTTACATGTAATGTCTACCGTAAATATGATGCACATTTTGGGCTACCTATGAAATTCTGCTACATTCACCTTTTCTCAACTAATCTCACTTCACAAAGCAATATGTAATGGAATAGACCTAGCTATTACTAGATATGTTTTATCTCCTAACTGGTCTGTTTTGTTGTTAGCAGGTATATATTACCTTCATTCAAGATGAAAATGGTGTTCTCCCTCTTTTGCAAGAGCTCCAGTTAGCAGCTAATATCCAGTATTTTTTATGGCTTGTAATATTGTGATTAGTCAGAACTATGAAGAGAGAGTGATAGATTTATGCTCTGGCTTATCTGAAAATATCTTGTGCTTTCTCTATATTGATGTAAGTATTCATTGCGTGTTGTCAAAACGTGAACTAAAGGAATCTGTGAAGTAAGAAAAGTCTGCAAACTCTACTGGACGAAGTAATAATTGGGCTTAAAAAAGGCTACGGCCGAAACAATATTTGACCGGAGCAGTATACTTTTATGTAAATCATGAACCGAAAGGCCGAATGAAATTAATTGTACAATGTTTTGGCAAAAAATAAAAAAAGGCTGAAATGTTGGGCTTTGGCCCATGTAGCTGACCGAAACTGAGAGGAAGTAAATTATGAATAGGCCAAATTGTTGGGCTCGGCCCATATACATGCTAGAACTGGATTGGGCTGATTTTGATCCACGACCATTTGATTTGGTTACAGATCTGCCACGTAGGATTTGCCACGTTGGATCTGACATGGATAAGTAGGCCAACCCACGACCAAAATTTTGGTCATAGAATTTATGACCATCAATTTTGGTCCTATTCCTCTACGACCATTTAAATAAAAAGGTCGTCGTGCGCCGTCAGTGACGCTCAACTGGCGACCAACAGTTATTGGTCATGATGTGGTCATAGATTGCGCACAATGACCTTTCCATGACCAATATGGAGGGTCGCAAGTCACTATATTTCTTGTAGTGTGTCCGGTTGTAACTTTTTTACATAGGCTTCGCAACCCCAAACTTTAAGGAACGACAGCTTAGGTTTCTTATTAAACCATAATTCATACGGTGTCGTTTCTACGGATTTTGATGGTGCTCTATTTAAAGTGAATGCGGCTGTCTCTAATGCATAACTTCAAAATGATAACGGCAAATCAGTAAGAGACATCATAGAACGAACCATATCTAAGAGAGTTCGATTACGACGTTCGGACACACCGTTTCGTTGTGGTGTTCTCGGCGGTGTCAATTGTGAAAGTATTCCGCATTTCTTTAAATGCATGCCAAACTCATAACTCAGATATTCACCTCCACGATCGGATCGTAGAAATTTAATCTTCTTGTTACGTTGATTTTCTACTTCACTTTGGAATTCCTTAAACTTCTCGAAAGTTTCGGATTTATGTTTCATGAAATAGATATACCCATATCTACTCGAGATCATCTGTGAAGGTTAGAACATAACGATAACCACCGCGCGATGCTACGCTCATTGGTCCGCATACATCGGTATGTATGATTTCCAATAAGTCAGTAGCTCGCTCCATCATACCAGAAAATGGAGTCCACTACAAGAAAAGTTCTGATAGACAACGTCTCAAAATCGTCCGCTAAGGGGTATTTTTCGTCGCCTATGGGCCTAACCCGACGATATGGGTTCTGTTGTGGAAACTGCGTCAGGCAAAGTCCTACGACGATTTTTTCGGTCCGTCGCGCTTGGGCGCCCTTCCGCCACGGAAAATCGGACCGTTGCCCAAGTGTTTCCGGGAGCCCGTTGACCGCCGACGTCATGCAACCGACACGTGGCGACGCCGTTAACCGGCGGCTAACGGCGTTAACCGGCTGAAACCCCGTGGTAGATGGTAGGCCCACACGAGGCTCGCCACGTCTTAAGCGGGCCGGCCCATTAAGTTTGCGGGCCGGGCCAGCTGACTTAGTTTGACCGGTCAACTATATAGCCGGGCTGGTCCATTAGTTACGTGGGCCGGGCCTAACCTCTAAGGTTGACTCGGTCAAAACTTTAATGGGCCGGCCCACTAAGCATGTGGGCCGGGCCGAATGCACTCGATTGACCGGTCAACGAGCAAAAGGGCCGGCCCACAAGACATGTGGGACCCACTTTCTCGGTACCGGGCCGGCCCATTTACAAAGTGGGGACCACATTAAAGCAACTGGGCCGGCCCAAGAAGATAGTGGGCCGGCCCAATTAGCATGTGGGTCCCACTTTCCCGCTATCGGGCCGGCCCATTTAGTACGTGGGGTCCACATTAGATCAAATGGGCCGGCCCAACAAGCCGATGGGCCGGCCAAAAGCACGGTGGGTCCCACTTTCCTGTTAAAGGGCCAGCCCATTTAGTACGTGGGGTCCACCATATAGGAAGTGGGTCGGCCCAACAATATAGTGGGCCGGGCCAAAAACACAGGTGGGTCCCACTTTCCAGTTAAAGGGCTGGCCCATTTAGTATGAGGGGTCCACCATATAGCAAGTGGGCCGGCCCAACAAGATAGTGGGCCGGGCCAAAACACCGGTGGGTCCCACTTTCTCGTTAAAGGGCCGGCCCATTTAGTATGTGGGGTCCACCATATAGCAAGTGGGCCGGCCCAACATGCTAGTGGACCGGGCCAAAAACACAGGTGGGTCCCTCTTCCTGTTAAAGGGCCGGCCCATTTAGTATGTGGGGTCCACAATATAGCAAGTGGGCCGGCCCAACACGCTAGTGGGCCGGGCCAAAACACAGGTGGGTCCCACTTTCTTCTTAAAGGGCCCATTTTGTATGTGGGGTCCACCACAAAAGCAAGTGGGCCGGCCCAGTAGGTGGTGGGGTCCACCTTAAAGAAAGTGGGCCGGCCCAATAAAAGTGTGGGGTCCACATTAAATCAAGTGGGCTGGCCCAATAAGTAAGTGGGCCAGCCCGTTTAGTTGCTGTTTATATGCCGGCGTAATAGGCGCTTTAGGATTTTGCGGGCCGGCACATATGTGATTTCGCTTAATTGGGCCGTTTAAGGGATGGGAATTCGTGATTTAGATATTGAGAATATTTACGCAGCAGTGATTTAGATAAATCAAGGGATAGCCTCACTTACCACAAGCACCAAAGAAAAATGCGCGAAAGAACTATAAAAACTAACTAAATATTACATCAGCTGCAAGGCTTTGAAAAAATATTACATAACCCAGAGAAATTGAATGGTAATTAAACCTAGCAATACAATGAAGCGATCCGGCAATCTTTTAAGTTGTCCATGCAGCACCTATATCTGAAACAAAGACATTACAAGTTAAGACAAGCAACAATGGAAACGCAAAGACACTGCAATATTGTTTGCCAAAGAATTTGGAACTCATCATTTCGTCGTTATAACAAGATCATTGTAATGCGCACAATAAGCAAACAAAGAGTGCATGCCGCATACCAACAGCCAATATAACAGAGCATGTTAGAATGAAACAACAGGACTTACTACCTGTCGAGTCCCATGCAAACCAACATGTTCGGGGAGTACAAAATTGGCATGAACAACATAGTAGAAGGCTATAAATTTTGTAACAAGGACTCGAGCAAGATGAAGTTATGATGGCTACATCTACGGAGCGAGGGAATGTAAACCAAAAATAGAAGTTACGATGGCAAAAGCTAAAGAGGAGGGAATGTGAACCAACATGTGCCAAGTGCAATTACTTCATTTTGGCCGTGAACTAAATAATACTCCCGAACTTATAGTGAAGGGGATGCAAATCAAGATGTTTCGGGATATAAACTTGTAATGAGCAACACATAGAGGATAGTTAATGCCGGAGCTTAGGATGGACCAGATACAGAATATAGTGGGATCACCCGTGAACTTGTATAAGAGGGAATGCAAACCAATATGTTCAGCTTTCCATATGTGAGCGTCATGCCAAGTCAGAGAAACAAGTCAATAATGCAGCTTTTGAAGAACAAGATGGCACGCAAAATTATTATCTAGTAGTATGACAAGTATATTTGTACTACAGGCTAGATAGCAGAGTGATAGCATGCCAAACTAAGTCCTTACTTTGTTAGCTTACAATGAACTAGATACAAAACAATGGCATCACCCGTAGTACAGGGAATGCAAGCCAACATGTTCATGGAGTAAAAAATTGGCACAAACAACATAGTAGCAGGCCATAATTTTTGTAACAACGACGGAGCAAGATAAAGTTATGATGGCTAGATCTACAGAGCAGGGAATGTAAACCAAATATAGAAGTTACGATGCCAAAAGCTATAGAGCAGGGAATGCGAACCAACATGTGCAATTACTTAAAATTGGCCATGAACTAAATAATAGCAGGATGTTACTATAATACCTATAATTTTTGTAACAACGACCGAGCAAGATAGAAGTTATGATGGCTACATCTACAGAGCAGGGAATGCAAACCAAAATGTTCAATCGCTTAAAGTTAGCAATGAAGTAGAAAATAGCAACGTGTTACGGTCATAGCTAGGAATGAACTAAAAGAGCTTCGGACAAACAAGCATCCGAACCCGTAACATGGCGCTAAAACAAGGGACTTACATTAGGAGAAGCACTCTGTGGGAGTCACAAGCAGATCTTCCCGGGGTTGATAGATCCGGTGATGAAGTACGCTACATGTGCTACTTGGGGTTGGAGAGACGGCCATTACACTTCATGGTTACTCATCTCATCTCGAAAAAAGTAACGGCGCGTCGTTAGCACAAACAGGTTCCCCCAAGATTAAACAAGAACTTGCAGGCAAGCAATAGAAAAGCGACAGTAGAAGAGTTTAGATCATGCACGGCGCCGGTGAAGCAGATCCGGTTCATGCACAGCGGTGTCGGTGAGCAAGATACGATGCGGTGGACGACGGATCCGGCGAAGCGGCTCCGGTGGGGTGGACGATACCGCAGCTGAAGCGACTGCGGTAGACTGCTGGATGAGCATATGGTTTCGAGGTTCGGCGGGGATGATCCGGTCCGGTTGATGACGGCGTCGATGAAGCGGCTCCGGCAGGCAGCCGGATGACGAGGATCGCGAGGGCTCGGGTAGGCCGGGGAAGTCCGGCGGGGATGTTCCGGTGCGGTGGTCGTGGAGGTGGGAGAGAGGGACTTGGGAAGTTCCGGTGGGTGGTCTGAAGGAAATGTATTTTTTTGGGAGGGTTTCCTGGGCTAGGGAGGTGGTGATCCAAAAAATGACGGGCAGACCCCCCCACCAACCGACTTTGCTGGCATCTCCACAGGGGTAGAATAGGAATTTGGAAGCGTGTGAAATTTTTGTATTTTGTGGGCGGCAAGTTTTGCCGCTATGAGATTTTGAATTTGGCCACCGTCCAAGTATAATGATAAAAAATTGTGACACCGTACTAGTACCTCTGTTCAAGGCCGAGTGCAAAATCAAATCATCATCACGTTGAATATAGGTCACTACCATGATCATGATCTATCTTCTGGACAGAGATCCAGTGCCCCCACGTTCACAGGGCACAACGTGACCCGAGGCTTCCCATCCACCATTCGTTTCAATCCAACGGCAAGGAAAGCAACAGCGTGACCCGATTAATTTCTGCCGAGCTGAAGAGCTGCTGTGTTCTCTCGAACCCGAAGAAATAGAGAAGGGAACGGAAGATGATTTCGGTTCCGAGCGCATCTGTCCGGGCCAAAAATGTATCTGGTACAAACTCCAGCGGGACGACGCATAGTGACTGGGCCGTTCGCAGCGACGCAAACATGCCCAAATATGTGTCTCGGATCCGTCGCGTGGACGCTGCGTGGACGCGTAAAG
This sequence comes from Lolium rigidum, assembly GCF_022539505.1. Classification (NCBI taxonomy): domain Eukaryota; kingdom Viridiplantae; phylum Streptophyta; class Magnoliopsida; order Poales; family Poaceae; genus Lolium; species Lolium rigidum. Next base: position 165,810,895 of record NC_061513.1, on the reverse strand, counting down.
TGTCCGCTCGCGTCTGGCGAACGTTTCGTCGGGCCCGCTTGGCAGTGACCCAGCGTCGATGCGTCTTCTCCGCGGCGCCGCTTCGGCGGTCCGCGGTCGCGTAAAATGGCGATGCCTCGGGTGGCACGCGTCGTCACCTACCTCTGCGAATGGCGATGCCACGCGTGCAGCGGCCGTCGCGTGCCTCCGACCTATATAAACAGGAGCGTACGCATATCATCTCCTCCCACACTAAACCCTAGCCGCCGCCGCTCAACCTCCTACTGGGTTTTGTATAGAACTAGAACGCATAATTTAATCTCAAGTTTGATGTGCCCTGTGAACGTGGGGGCACTGGATCTATGTCCCTATCTTCTTAATCCCAATCAAAAATGTGTTTGAAATATTTCAGGATTGGTGGGAGATTTTGCCGCCCGACTGAGATTAAATTAAACCACGCGTTCGACAATTCAAACTTCAGACCAAGGCTATGATACCATTTAAGTTCGAACTGATTGAAAAAGGCTATGCAATTAATTTATATAACATCCACAGGAACAACTACCAAGTTGATCCCAACCGCAAATAAATGCATCCACCAACAAAAGTAGGAACGGTGCCTTATTCTAAGGAAACATTTCACAAGACCAATGTACTCACTATGTAGTGTTCATCTCCAATTATCTATGGCATTTTCTAAGTCTTTGGGAGATTATAACGAACTTGATTGGCCTCGTGCAATAGGGCATCACATGCTTCTAATCTCGATCTCAACATGTTAACTTTTGTTCTTAGCATAGCTGTTGCAACTCGTTCTACTTGGAGTTGTTCCTCCAAAACTTGAGCAGAGAAAGACTTGGACTTGGGCTTCAAAACCCAGCATTTCGCAGGAAAGAGATATCTTTATCTTTCCCATGTTTTGCCATCTCGAATTTCATATTAGCATGACAAGTTTTGAGTTGTGTAAAAAGAAAAGTTATTACGAGAGAAAATGCGGATGGTAGATTTAATGTGTACGAACTACTTTTAATCATACAAGTTGGCATGCCCGACTATAATAAGGACCGTCTATCTTGCTAGCAGGCATAATTATTAAGGTATTATTAATGGGCTACCATGTTCATAGTCTTCGAAGAAACAGCCTTTATTGCATTACGAGCAGAAAACAGTTCACACGTGCGCTCATATTCAAATTTTCAGCATGCAGCCGATTTATGGTTTAATTGAAGTACACATCATTATATTATTTCACACAAAACACAGCAGCCACATGGAACATATCTAATTTTAGTACAACAACAAAATTTGCAATTATTACAGACCAGGAAATTTTGAACGAAATTTTGAGCAGTAATTAATTACAGCATTGGCATCAGCAGTCCACTTGACTGAACAACGGAATCAAAGTTTATTTAGACACCTTCAATTCCCAGACACATCACAACTGGCTTACCATGACAAGTGCATAGGAGATTCTTTAGAACATTTTCTGTCAAAGTTTGCCTATTTTTCAATTCATGTATCTCTTGGCGTGTTTTGGCAATTATTTCATCGGCATCTTTGTTTTCCCGCCCAAATATATCAACCGCCTCTTGGAGTGCATCCCCCAAATCTCTTTGTGCCGGATTAAGTTGAGCAATAGATACCATGGGCCTATGCGAGCAATATGCACTCTCACTGCTGCTTTGTGAAACATCAATACTTGAGGCATTGGCCCTTGCTTCGGCTTTGTAGCTTTATTTGAAGCCTGAAATTTAGATAAAACAAGTTACAACATCATATGATGCAATAAAAGACCTCCAATTTCAAGAGCATCATTGAGCTGATATAACATAGCAAGCAATCCAAAATAGAGCCTCGTACATCTATTTCTTCTGGAACGGTTGGTGTACTGGACTCGGTGGACCAATGAGAGCACGTGCCACTGTCATTGTTGCTCTGTGAAATGACCGCAACACTTGATAAATGGGTTGTCCCTACCGACATTACAGCTTTGTTTGCAGGCTGAAACTAAGACAAAACAAGTTAAAATGCAATACAATACACGGCAAACATGTATCATTTAATCTCAGCCGTTCTTTTGTTTTACTCAAGAAAACATTTTTATTTTGGGAGTTTATAGAAGCACAAGCCATCGTCTACATTGGCACCGTGTTATGAAAAATATCATCTTCATCGTACATGGTTATGTGAAGATATTGATATATAATTCTGTGCTAGGAAAACAAATAGCAATTACTATGTTACAAGAACCATCTTCAAGCTCAAAGATACTAAGTTCATTGGTCCACCAACCAAGGCTGATAAAATATTATATATTAATTTAGTACTAATATTTCGTATTTACTCATATTAAGGTCTAACTTTTTCCCCATGACAACCCAGTTTTGATATAAAATCTAACGGTGGCCATGTGTGGGTCACATAAAAAGTATTGAGGTAGTAAATTTATACATAGATATTGGATAATGTATTTTAAATTTCAAAAAATATGGTAGAAATATATAAATTAGATAGTCTTGCCGTGCAATATGCATGCCGCAAAAGGTAAGATAGATCCTTAAAAATTCTCGACTCTAATCACAAAAATATACATAATCCTAATGGGGTGTCCATGAAAAAGTTTTGTCACTTTCGTATTAGGGTATACTTCTATTTCATACCGACTAAAAAACTTAATTGTAATGAACTCACATATTACTCCTTCCATTACTTCTTTTAGGGTGTATTAGTTTTTCAAAAGCCAAACTTTAGGCTTTGTGACTAATTTTAGCAAAAAATAATAATTATCAACATCAAATAAAATATGGAAATATATTTTAAAATTATATATGTCGTGACGTGCAAAGCACGTGCTACTTACTAGTAGATTACTAGAAAATGAATGAAGCAATTGAACATGGAGCGTATTATATAAACAGCCAGATCATTTGAATATGGATATACCACATCATGTCAATGGGACTCAGAAAAACAAAGCTAGACATTTAAACAAGTAATATAACTATTTTTTCACAATGTTTCAAGTAGAATAGGAAGCAAGGTTAGGAATAAAGCAATCATGTTTCAAGTAGAATATGAAGCTAGGTTAGGAATAAAGCAATCATGTTTCAAGTAGAATAGGAAGCTAGGTTAGGAATAAAGCAATAAAAAAAACACGAAGTGCATCATTTCAGCTAGGATCATTTATATCAAACTTCATGCACTAGCCATGGAACAACAGGCAAACTCAATGAAGCAACAGGCAAAAAATTAACATAATAGAATTTTAGGACTTGTTTAACATAGCCAAATCATGTAACTTATACCCAGGCATGCCGGATGCCAGATGGGTCAAAGGCAGTGTGCAATGTTCCATATGGTCATTGTTTATATTTTATTAGATTCCATTAGGCAACTTAGGTAGTGCAACATACAGAAAATGATGCAATTGAACTACGCACAGGAGGTAAATTAACATTCCAAAAAAACAGGGAACTTACGTGAGCTTTTTTTTGAGTCACACGGACCTCATCAGGTACTTGGGCAGAAGAACCTGGTGCCACACTGTTTCTCCTCTGCATGAAGGAGAGGCCAATTGTAAACGAAACGAGGATCCAAGATATAGAAGTTTGCATTAAGCAATATACAAAAAACAGCGGTACTTACATGATTATAGGCGAGCTTTACTCTACGTTTCGAGCGTAAGATGTGCCCGCCGCACGTGTAATAACAACAAACAATTACGAGTCAAGGATTTGCTATAATTAAATTGACACCAAACAGTAGTAGAAACATTATGACGTGCATAAACATGTAATACAGGATCGCAGAAAGATATCAAACATGATGTAACTAGAGCAGTAGCCTACGGCCAAATAGTGAGAAATTGTAATCGTGTCAATGGTGGACTTGTATAGCCTACCCCAACTTGTTTGGGAATAAAGCTTTGTTGTTGGTGGTGTTGTTGTTGTTGTCAATCGTGGACATGTAGAGCATTCAACGCTCATGATTGGTGGCTCATATTTTGTAGAGTTTCAGCGAATGGGTGGGTTAGGTCACTCAGACCACGACACTCTGTATTTATATCATCTGAGTTAGGGTTACAATACCACTCGGACATGGGCCTCTATGGGCCTCACACTCGGATACAATATTACTACAGCGCTACTACTAAACTCACTCATGGTCCAACACACCCCCTCAAGATGATCATGGGTAAACAACCATGGCCATCTTGCAACAACATGACACATATGACAACTACGAGTAATGAACTTTCAGCATAACTCCTAGGATACATGACAGCATTGCACTTTTCATCATCTTGTCATCTCGATTCATCTCTTCATCGGCAGCGAAGACATCCGGCTTCAACCATCTGGGATACGAACAACTCCTAACCATACACATCCTCAACAACCCCGGCTGCCTCACCACACAAGTTCCGCGGAACCATCCACACTCGCCTCAATGTCCTCGGCCTCTCTTCTCCACTCGCCCGGCCACCGACCTCTTCCGTCTCTCCCACAAACCCCCAGCCAACTCCTGCCTCAACCATCCACTCCTCAAGCACCCATGCCTATCCCCCGGTCGAGGCCTCAACCGAGTCTCACCTCGGGCACGCATGCCTTTCCCTGGACATATCCACAACCATCACCATCACCACTAAACCGCAGCCTCATCAACTCCATCACGACTCAATCGCAGCCTCATCAACTCCATCACAACATATCCTCACAGCCTCACATCTCCATTTTCTCCTCACTTCCACTCGGATGGCGCCTCGTCCGCGCGCCCGGCCAACCCGGCGGATCGCACCCGGCCACATCGACCGGCTCGCGCTGGTCAACGTCCGGCACCAACCTCCGGCTCCGCCCTGCGCTCAAAGGCTCGGCCCACTCCGCACGCCTCCAACATCTCCCCTCGCACGGATCCAGATCTCTCTGCCACGGATTCACTTCCTCTTCTCTCCTTTCTAAACCAAAACGATCTTGACCCTCTTCTTTGTCCCCGCGCGAGCAGCCGCCGATCTCACACAACTCGCATCGCTGTGTGTGATAGCCGCAACCCACGCGAGCACCCGATGCGGCCTCCCGCCGCCCGGATTTCTACATCTCAACGGTGGTTTTTGTGGTCAAAGGAAGAACTTGTATGGTACTGTTTGGGGCGGCTAGCACTAGCAGGAAGGAAACCTAGGCTCTGATACCATGTAGAGTTTCAGCAAATGGGTGGGTTAGGTCACGGAAAAAAAATACTTATGCGTCGTGTTTAAATCTAAAGGATGAGGTTGTTACAAACGAAAGCACTTGTAAGTTAAAAATATACTAGCACGAATTCAGAAATACAGTCACAGCTGCAATACTCCTAACAGAACAAAACGCGCAGGGATGTCTGGTTACCTATTTCTGGGCGGCGTTTAGACGTGTTCCGCGTTCTTACGGGTGACGCGGAGGTCGGCGAGGGACTCGCTGTTGCGGTGGGTGCCGGGGAAGCAGATCTTGGGGGTCGGAGAAGGACATGCTGGGCGGTCGATGAAGTGTTCAGCGCGCCGGCCGAAGTAGAAGGTCGGTGAAGCGGATGATGTGCGGTGCACGGGGACGTCGGTGTCGGCGAAGCTGGTCGGGTGCGGTGGTCGATAGAGTCGGCGAACGAGATACGGTGCGGTGGACGCCGGAGTAGGTGCGGATCAAGCGGATAGGGCAGCCTCGAGGTTTGAAGCCGTGGCAGCTTGAACGGCGAAGTGCGGCGGTGATTTTCCGGTGCGGCGGCCGTGAAGGTGGGAGGTAGGTAAGAGGAGCGGTTTCTCTGAGGGCTTGCGGGCGAAACTAGGGCGAAGCTGGGCGATAGAGGAGAAAAAGGGAATTTCGCAGTCCTTCTTTTGAGGGAAAAAAATATTCGCAGATCTGAAATTTTGCGGCGCGAGATATTTGGGCGTTGGCGGGAATTTTACCGCTCGATGAGATTAAATTTTGCCTGCAGTAGGTAATAATAATAATAAATAGTAGGCCCTACTAGTAGTACACATCGGGGATCCAAGGGGGTCGAGGTAGAGGAATCCATTATGTGAATCCACATTTCAAAGTGTCCAAAAATTCTAAACTGAAATTTTACATGTATATCTAGACATTTTATGTTGGTACATAAGTTTTTTTTAAAAAAATGTGGCTCCTGTAAAAAAGACAAATTTTGATGCTGTAACACGACTACGTACATTTTTTGCCTTTTTTGTACACACCACACAAAATGTTGTTTTTCCACGAAAACTTATGAACGAACATAGGATGTCACAATGTATACCAAAAAAATTATGTCAGATTTTTTTAACATTTATATAATTGTTTTTTTATTATTTTCAATAATCGGTGCATATGCACGTGTGTGCCAAAACGCCACCTCCAGGGGCTAGGAGTTTCTAAACTTCTTATGGCACATCAAATAAAATGTTGTTCAATCAATAATAATAATGTGCTTATGATTGTTACTCCCTTCCACCATTAATAAAGTCCACATCGGTCTCGTGTCAAACTTTGACTCGAGATTTAGGTACCCACATGATAGTGCTAGTATCATAGCTAGTATCATACGCATTGGTCCCACAAAACTGCCGATGTGGCAGCTAATTAAGTAGGAGAGAGGAGATTAGTGTAACATAGGTAGATATTGTATCATAGCGCAAACAACCGAGATACATGCTTAGGGTTAGGGGTAGATACATGATTTTTCTGGTTTGAATATGTCTAGACCTTATTTATCAACTTAATTGAATGCTTACTATATAACATAAGAAGACCTTGTTTTTTTATTTTGTTTTTTAATTTTTATACGGATTTGAATCTTGGTCAAATCCTAGGTTTCACCAAGATTTGAATAAGTTTAAAACATGAATATGAAAAAGTAAGCATGCATGTATGCTTCATAATTAATCACTTCAAAATGAAGCTCTTGGGAGGGTTTTTGAAATTTCCATGTTTGAAACCAAAAACCACATATCATCATGCTTGACTTCATGAGACAGAGTTTAGGTTAGGGGGTAGATACATGATTTCTCTGGTTTGAATATGTCTAGACCTTGTTTATCAACTTAATTGAATGCTTACAATATAACATAAGAAGACTATGTGCCTTGGTTTTTCATTTTGTTTTTTTTTAAATTATGCCCATTTGAATCTTTGTCAAATCCTAGGTTTGACCATGATTTAAACAAGTTTAAAACATGAATATGAAAAAGTAAGCATGTATCCTTCGTAGTCACTCCAAAATGAAGCTCGATCTTGAGAGGGTTTTTGAAATTTCCATGTTTGAAACCAAAAAACCACATACTTATCTTCATGCTTGACTTCATAAGACATAGTTAATTAGGGGTTAGGGGTAGCTTGATACATGATTTTTCTGGTTTGAATATGTCTAGACCTTATTTATCAACTTAATTGAATGCTTGCTATATGACATAAGAAGACCTTGGTTTTCATTTTTTATACCCATTTGAATCTTGGTCAAATCATAGGTTTGACCAAGATTTGAACAAGTTTAAAACATGAATATGAAAAAGTAAGCACGTACGTATGCTTCTTAGTCACTCCAAAATGAAGCTCTTGGGAGGGTTTTTGAAATTTCCATGCTTGAAACCAAAAACCACTTCTCTTCATGCATGCTTGACTTCATAAGACAGAGTTTAGGGTTAGGGGGTAGATACATAATTTCCTGGTTTGAATATGTGTAGACCTTGTTTATCAAAATAATTGAATGCTTACTATATAACATAAGAAGACCTTGTGTTTTTTTGAATTTTTATACCCATTTGAATCTTGGTCAAATCCTTGGTTCCACCAAGATTTGAATAAGTTAAAAACATGAATATGAAAAAGTAAGCATGTATGCTTCTTAGTCACTTCAAAATGAAGCTCTTGGGAGGGTTTTTGAATTTCCATGTTCGAAACCAAAAACCACATATCTTCATGCTTGACTTCATGAAACAGAGTTTAGGGTTAGGGGTAGATACATGCATGATTTTTCTTGTTTGAATATGTCTAGACCTTGTTTATCAACTTAATTGAATGCCTACTATATAACATAAGAAGACCTTTTTTGTTTTTTTTTGAATTTTTATACCCATTTGAATCTTGGTCAAATCCTAGGTTTCACCAAGATTTGAATAAGTTTAAAACATGACTATGAAAAAGTAACCATGCATGTATGCTTCTTAATTAATCACTTCGAAATGAAGCTCTTGGGAGGGTTTTTGAAATTTCCATGTTTGAAACCAAAAACCACATATCTTCATGCATGCGCTTGACTTCATGAGACAGAGTTTAGGGTTAGGGGTAGATACATGATTTCTCTCGTTTGAATATGTCTAGACCTTGTTTATCAACTTAATTGAATGCTTACTATATGACATAAGAAGACTATGTGCCTTGATTTTTTTAAAATTTTGCCCATTTGAATCTTGGCCAAATCCTAGGTTTGACCATGATTTAAACAAGTTTAAAACATGAATATGAAAAATTAAGCATGTATCCTTCGTAGTCACTCCAAAATGGAAGCTCTTGAGAGGGTTTTTGAAATTTCCATGTTTGAAACCAAAAACCGCGTACTTCTCTTCATGCTTGACTTCATAAGAGAGAGTTTGGGATAGGGGTAGCGCTTGATACATGAATTTTCTGGTTTGGATATGTCTAGACCTTGTTTATGAACTTAATTGAATGCTTACTAGATGACATAAGATGACTATGTGCATTGGTTTTTCATTTTATTGTTTTTTCTTTTGATTTTTTATGCCCATTTGAATCTTGGTCAAATACTAGGTTTGACCATGATTTAAACAAGTTTAAAACATGAATATGAAAAATTAAGCATCTATCCTTCTATTAGTCACTCCAATATGTAGCTCTTGGGAGGGTTTTTGAAATTTCCATGCTTGAAACCAAAAACCACTTCTCTTCATGTATGCTTGACTTCATAAGACAGAGTTTAGGGTTAGGGGGTAGATACATGATTTGTCTGGTTTGAATACGTCTAGACCTTGTTTATCAACTTTAATGCTTACTATATGACATAAGAAGACTATGTGCTTTGGTTTTTCATTTTTTGTTTTTTCTGAATTTTTATGTCCATTTGAATCTTGGTCAAATCCTAGGTTTGACCATGATTTAAACAAGTTTAATAAAACATGAATATGAAAAATTAAGCATATATCCTTCTTAGTCACTTCAAAATGTAGATCTTGGTAGGGTTTTGAAATTTCCATGTTTGAAACCAAAAACCATGACTTCTCTTCATGCATGCTTGACTTAATTGAATGCTTACACTATATGACATAAGAAGACTATGTGCCTTGATTTTTTTAAAATTTTGCCCATTTGAATCTTGGCCAAATCCTAGGTTTGACCATGATTTACACAAGTTTAAAACATGAATATGAAAAATTAAGCATGTCTCCTTCGTAGTCACTCCAAAATGGAAGCTCTTGAGAGGGTTTTTGAAATTTCCATGTTTGAAACCAAAAAACCGTGTACTTCTCTACATGCTTGACTTCATAAGACAGAGTTTGGGGTTAGGGGTAGCTTGATACATGAATTTTTTGGTTTGAATATGTCTAGACCTTGTTTATCAACTTAATTGAATGCTTACTAGATGACATAAGATGACTATGTGCATTGGTTTTTCATTTTATTGTTTTTTTTGAATTTTTATGCCCATTTGAATCTTGGTCAAATCCTATGTTTGACCATGATTTAAACAAGTTTAAAACATGAATATGAAAAATTAAGCATGTATCCTTCGTAGTCACTCCAAAATGAAGCTCGATCTTGAGAGGGTTTTTGAAATTTCCATGTTTGAAACCAAAAAACCACGTACTTCTCTTCATGCTCGACTTCATAAGACAGAGTTTAGGGTTAGGGGTAGATACATGATTTGTCTGGTTTGAATACGTCTAGACCTTGTTTATCAACTTTAATGCTTACTATATGACATAAGAAGACTATGTGCATTGGTTTTTCATTTTTCTGATTTTTTTTTATTTTTGATGCCCATTTGAATCTTGGTCAGATCCTAGGTTTTACCAAGATTTAAACATGAAAATGAAAAGGGAAGCATTTATCCTTCTTAGTCACTCTAAATGAAGTTTTTGGGAGGTTTTTGAAATTTCCATGTTTGAAACCCAAAACCACTTCTCTTCATGCTTGACTTCATAAGACATAGTTTAGGGTTAGGGGTACATACATGATTTGTATGTTTTGAATATGTCTAGACCTTGTTTATCAACTTGAATGCTTACTATATGACATAAGAAAACTACGTATGTGCTTTGGTTTTTCATTTTTCTGTTTTTTTTTGAATTTTCCGCCCATTTGAATCTCTGTCAAATCCTAGGTTTGACCAAGATTTAAACAAGTTTAACACGTGAAAACGAAAAGGTAAGCATGGATCCTTCTTAGTCACTCCAAAATGTACCAATTGATAGATGTGTTAACTTTGCTTCATGGAAAAAATAATGTCATGTAAATGAGTTAACTTGGATTTCCTACCCTTGAATCCATAGGAAACTTTGTTCTAATGCACTATAATAATCAACCGAGTTTTTACACCAACAGGTCTGTCACTTACGTGTGGTGCCCATGCGTGAGGTCCCACACTTCGGTGAGCACAAGTCACGTGCAATAGGTACGCAAACTCCCAGCCATTTTCTTTGTCAAGAGAAGACGCATCAGGATGCGTATTGGAAGTCTCTGGGTCCTTCAGGATCCTTCGGTTGTCCCTCTCACAAAAAAAAAATCTCTCTCATTCTCGGCCTCGCTCGCTCGCTCGCACCTCCTGCTCACTGACAAACCCTGCACAACAGTCAACATCATCACCCGAAAAAGGGAAGACACCATAATGCTCTCCCTCCTTCTTCTCTCCTTCCGAGTGATCCCTCTTCCTCCGAGTTTCACTCGACGGGCAAACACATATGTGCTGCATAGTAGAGTAATAATAAAAAAGGTACGTAAAAAAATCGACCTACGAATCTATAATTAAATAGGTTAAACTAGGGTTTTGCCCAAGTACTACGGATCAAGGTTCAAAAAATCCAACTACGGGGTTCGAACAACCCCATTTCTAATCAAAGAATTTTTTCGACGTCATCCAAATGGCCTCAAACTATAGCATGGGCGGATCCGGACTATAGCCAAGGGGGCAGCCGCCCCACTCAATTTTCTGAAACCTTGTACTTAGAAATATGTTAAGCTAAAGGCTGGTTTGCCCGCACTTAGAAATGATATTTGCATCACTTATCATATGTTTGCCCATTTGAATCTTGTCAAATCCTAGATTTGACCAAGATAATTTAAACAAGTTTAAAACATGAAAATGAAAAGGGGAGCTTGTATCCTTCTTAGTCACTCTAAAATGAAGTTTGGGGAGGTTTTTGAAATTTCCATGCTTGAAACCAAAAACCACTTCTCTTCATGCTTGACTTCATAAGACAAAGTTTAGGGTTAGGGGGTAGATACATGATTTTTCTGGTTTGAATATGTCTAGACCTTGTTATCAACTTAATTGAATGCTTACTATATATATGACATAAGAAGATCGACTATGTGCATTGGTTTTTCATTTTATTGTTTTTTTTAATTTTATGCCCATTTGAATCTTGGTCAAATCCTAAGTTTGACCATGATTTAAACAAGTTGAAAACATGAATATGAAAAATTAAGCATATGTCCTTCTTAGTCACTCCAAAATGAAGCTCTTGGGAGGGTTTTTGAAATTTCCATGTTTGAAACCAAAAACCACATATCTTCATGCTTGACTTCATGAGACAGAGTTTAGGGTTAGGGGGTAGATACATGATTTCTCTGGTTTGAATATGTCTAGACCTTGTTTATCAACTTAATTGAATGCTTACTATGTGACATAAGAAGACTATGTGCCTTGATTTTCCATTTTTTTAAATTATGCCCATTTGAATCTTGGCCAAATCCTAGGTTTGACCATGATTTAAACAAGTTGAAAACATGAATATAAAAAATTAAGCATATATCCTTCTTAGTCACTCCAAAATGAAGCTCTTGGGAGGGTTTTTGAAATTTCCATGTTTGAAACCAAAAACCACATATCTTCATGCTTGACTTCATGAGATAGAGTTTAGGGTTAGGGGGTAGATACATGATTTCTCTGGTTTGAATATATCTCTAGACCTTGTTTATCAACTTAATTGAATGCTTACTATGTGACATAAGAAGACTATGTGCCTTGATTTTCCATTTTTGTTTTTTCTGAATTTTTATGTCCATTTGAATCTTGGTCAAATCCTAGGTTTGACCATGATTTAAACAAGTTTAATAAAACATGAATATGAAAAATTAAGCATATATCCTTCTTAGTCACTCCAAAATGTAGATCTTGGTAGGGTTTTTGAAATTTCCATGTTTGAAACCAAAAACCATGACTTCTCTTCATGCATGCTTGACTTAATTGAATGCTTACACTATATGACATAAGAAGACTATGTGCCTTGATTTTTTTAAAATTTTGCCCATTTGAATCTTGGCCAAATCCTAGGTTTGACCATGATTTAAACAAGTTTAAAACATGAATATGAAAAATTAAGCATGTCTCCTTCGTAGTCACTCCAAAATGGAAGCTCTTGAGAGGGTTTTTGAAATTTCCATGTTTGAAACCAAAAAACCGTGTACTTCTCTTCATGCTTCACTTCATAAGACAGAGTTTGGGGTTAGGGGTAGCTTGATACATGAATTTTTTGGTTTGAATATGTCTAGACCTTGTTTATCAACTTAATTGAATGCTTACTAGATGACATAAGATGACTATGTGCATTGGTTTTTCATTTTATTGTTTTTTTTGAATTTTTATGCCCATTTGAATCTTGGTCAAATCCTATGTTTGACCATGATTTAAACAAGTTTAAAACATGAATATGAAAAATTAAGCATGCATCCTTCGTAGTCACTCCAAAATGAAGCTCGATCTTGAGAGGGTTTTTGAAATTTCCATGTTTGAAACCAAAAAACCACGTACTTCTCTTCATGCTTGACTTCATAAGACAGAGTTTGGGGTTAGGGGTAGCTTGATACATAAATTTTCTGGTTTGAATATGTCTAGACATTGTTTATCAACTTAATTGAATGCTTACTAGATGACATAAGAGTTTTTGAAATTTCCATGCTTGAAAACCAAAAACCACTTCTCTTCATGCATGCTTGACTTCATAAGGTAGAGTTTAGGGTTTGGGGGTAGATACATGATTTTCCTGCTAGTTTGAATATGTCTAGACCTTGTTTATCAATTTAATTGAATGCTCACTATATGACATGAGCAGACCTTGGTTTTAATTTTTTTATACCCATTTGATTCTTCGTTCCTAGGTTTGTTGACCAAGATTTGAACAAGTTTAAAACATTAATATGAAAAGGTAAGCATGTATGCTTCTTAATTAGTCACTCCAAAATGAAGCTCTTGGGAGGGTTTTTGAAATTTCCATGATTGAAACCAAAAACCACTTCTCTTCATGCTTGAATTCATAAGTCAGGGTTTAGGGATATATATAGGGGGTAGATACATGATTTTTCTGGTTTGAATATGTCTAGAGCTTGTTTTTCAACTTGAATGCTTACTATATGACATACGAAGACTATTTGCTAACGGAGGGAGTAAGCACTCGCTATGAAAAGTACCAAACGATGCATACCAAAATGATTTTTTAGAGGAATACTAGTTCGGATTATATAATTTTATATTAGCGAGGCCAAAATCGAACCCCGTAGTTGGATTTTCGGAAATTGATCCGTAGTACTGGGCAAAACCCTAGTTTAGCTGTAGGTCGATTTTTTTACGTTATTATTATTATTACTAGGCAGCACATGTGTTTGCCCGTCCAGTGAAACTCTTTCATTTCATTTTTCTTTTCCGCAAGGTCGGGAGTCGGAGGACACTACAACAGGACTCCCCCTTTAGCAACGCATCGATGTGTTGCCAGATGTTCATATAAGCGTTGGTAAGGTATATACCAACGGATTATTATGCGTTGCCGTTGGTGCCGTTGCAAGGGTCTACAACAACACAAAAACATCCGTTGGTAATCAGCATGCATAAGCGTTGTAATATAGCAACGTATATAATGTGAGTCTAACAACACATATATGTGTTGGTGGTATCATGCACTAATGGCATCAGCCCTTCAAAATGCTGCTACATACCATGATCAATATTTTACATATAGCTTGTAGGAGTCACTAAATCAACGCAGATATTACACATGAGACACAATATAGGGAATAGAAATATTTCATATAATATATTGACTTTGTTCAATAACAAAGAAAAAGATTCAAAGAACACAAACTGTCTCGTACTTGCACTATTACAAATATAATGTTCCCTTCCTAACATTGACGATTAAATTACATATTAAAACTAATGTAAGCTATCCAGTAGTAGTATCAGTCTTCATCTTGCCATCAACATCTCAACCATGCATCATCAATTTATCTTCGAAATCTACAAGAAAAAATGAGACCGGTAAAGAAAATTCACCAAGTAAATAAAGTGGTGAAAATTTTAAGAGGGGTAAAATTGCAGAAGAGGATAACATACAAAGGTTGAAGGCCATGCGATGATTAATCCTGCTGCATGACCAATAATCTTGACCTTTTTGAGTGGTCGGATCAACTCATCGGATTTTGCTAATGTAGCATCAACACGCACCTGCCTGAATTGATTTCCAAGTCTAACACCTTCCACTGTATATTCTGGGTCGCTACTTTGCAGTGTAGCAAGAGCAACATTTTTGTTTGGATTTTCCAAACTCTTCAAAAATACTACAGTGCCAACCTTTTACATAAACAAAAGTGCATGAGATTTTTTTCCAATGCAATTTTAAACCTAAGAAAAATCATGAATAAAAGAAACATAATGTGCATACATCTATCGAGTTGGCATCCAAGCTATTTGGCATACTGCATTGTTGTTTCTGTAGAAGTGTAGATGATAGTGCAACAACAGTATGCAATAAAGTGAATCATAAGAAAACTGAAAAAGAGAAGCAAAAGGTTCAGAAATAACATGCCATACATTAGCTTTCTTTGTTGTGGTAGTCCCTTTTGATATCTTCATGCTTTGGCCACCATGCTAATGAGGAGTGCAATATAGTCAGATATAATGGAATTAAAAAACTGCATAAGAAGCTGCAAGTGATAAAAGAATACACATTTTTTCTGTCCACACATGACCATTGTATAGTACTCTTTTTTTCACATTGAGAGGGGATTTTCTCCTCTGTTTCATAGACATGTGCATTAGAACTATCCAACTGACTTGAGCATATGGAGCAACAAATGTATTAACGTCCATGGAGCTCCACTTCATAGGCAATGGTCAACTTGTGATTGTTATTTTTTCATTTAGATTCAGATCTGCGGTGGAATAAAGGACTATGCAAAATATTTTATTAGTAATCCAACTAATGATTTTAGTAATTAGCCAGCTAAAAAGAACAAGCTATGCTCTGCAGGTCATGAAGGCCACTGAAATGATTTCGGAATGCATACATAATAATGGACAAAGTGATAACTATAGAAGCGAGAACTTCAAGAACAGAAGTGCACTAACCTTCTCAGCACTAGCACTTTCCTTCCTTGGTTGGACATTTTCATCATGGACCAAAGTTCCTTTGTTCTATGACAAAATATACATTATAAGGAGGCATGGATTATAATAAAAACTCATGTTGCAAGAACTGCAAGAAATAATAAATTTCTTGCTGCAAAATATATAGTCCTAAATTAGAAGCAAACTGAAAAGTAGAAATAAATATTTAGTAATTCCATGTCATACATTGACATGCTTTGTTTTAATAGCCCTTTTTGGGATCTTTGTGTTCTGGCCACCATGCTAATGAGAAGGTGCATAATATCAGAGATAATACAAGCAGAAAACTGAATTCAAATGCTTACATGATGAATGAGAAGGTACCAGAGGAAACCTTAAAACGTTCAAGTGTGTCGTTGTGCTGGGGGTCAATGTTCAGGTCCTATAGTATAGGGTAATTAATTAGATATAAAATAAATTCATGAACCATGTCATCGTTAAAATAGATTAAGTGCTACAAAGACACCATAGATGGAATAAACAAGAATGGACAAAAAGGTAACTACACAATGAACGAGGGCGACATCAGCTACATAAGAGTTAACTCACAAAGTAAAGAAGTGCACTAACCTTTTCTGCACTAGCACTTCCTTGTCTAGGTTGCACATTTTCATCTTGGACCAAAGTTTCTTTGTTCTACGACGGTACATATATTGTAAGATTGGCAAAAACTATAATGGGCACTGATATTGCAAAAATTACAAGGAAGAATGAAATGGTTGGGCAAACATGTTGTGTTCCAAACAATATATAAATGTGCAAACCTTATGTGAAGCAGGATGTTGGTTCTCCTTTCCAACAGTTCCAAGTTGTTGACTATGAAGATCACCATATACTCTCTGCGGATCAAGAAACAAATATGAATATATTTATGTAAATGACTTTGACCTTTCTATGGATACTTACTTTCCTTTTTGAGTTTGTCTGGGCAATACCAAGAGCATCTCGGGATGTAGATATCTGACCCAAAGAACCCTATAATAACCAATAAAAAAATTAGTACATGTATTGAACAATGGAAAAGTTCCTTAAATTTACCTGTCTTCCAGAGTTCAGCGACTTCTCATTTAATTCTAGAATTTTAGCATCTTGGTTTTTAATGTGTTGCTCCATCTTTTCCATCTGTAGTCTAACAAGCAAAATATCTTCATTTCGTGTATCCTCCAGTGAAGTAAGGTGTATATCCTGAAAGTGACGTGAAGATGATACACCAAAGACTTGATTAGGATTTGGCACTAGTCCCAACCCATGTACATGTCCAGCCTTGTCTGCTCCTAGTATTGTATTCAAGGCATCTCCTTTCCAAGCCGTCCCTTTACTTGTGTCTGCTAAATCTGGCCTCTGAGCTAAAGTATTTTTCAATTCAACCTAAACACATGGATAGTCTAATTAATAAAAATGTACAAAACAATAATATAAATATTCATAATAGAGAGTAGACATTATACCACGTGTTCATTAATTGTCTTGTCATTTTTGTCAGTTTTGTGCTGGTGTGTATGAATGTAGAGGACAGCTCTGTGTGGGTTCTTCTTTTCTGGATCCTTTTGCCTCTATTTGTTAGATGAAAATATTAATCAATAGTTAGTGATGACAACATACAGTTCAAATGGGATATAGATGCATATATTTGAGTCCTGCTAAACTAACCAGCTCTTCTCTATTCCGAGCGAAACTCTTAGTTCCAGCCGTATGTATCGACTTCTTCATTGTAGAGTTTTGCCTATTTTTCTCACTTATATCCTGTCATACAATTTGCAAATAATGCACATGCATTTGCATAATTCCCTAGAGAAACTAAGCAAGATGTAAATGGTAATCTGACAAGTCGTCCATATGTACCTGTGCCTTTTGGCTCATCCAATTATTAACAAGAGAAATCCACTGGTCTTTAATCACACCCCTTGGAACATTGGTGTTGTTTGCTTCCATACTCTTGGTTGCATCAAAATAGAGTGATTTCAGATTTGACTTATGTTGCCTCCATCGTTCTCCAATTGTTTTTAATATATACTTTTCCAATCGAGGAGGGTAAAGAAACCTCATCTACATATCCAACAATAGTAATATTATCATAACATGAAATGTAAATCATAAGAACTGTAGCAAAATATTTTTAGTGAACTCTGGATCTACCTTTACTTGCGCCAATATATCCTTTTTATTTCTCTGTTCATTTTTCTTATCCCTCTCTCCTATTAATTTTCTCCAGTCTGTATAGCTCAAGCTACACAATTTCCCATTCCTAGCAATTGTACCAAGAAAGTAACCTAGACGTCCACCTTCTTTTCCAATTGGCTGGTTCAGATCATTGCAGTTGACCACAATTCTCTGCCCTTTGGGAAGATTCCAAGTTTTTTTCAGCTTTGTTCTCCCACGCTTGACCGTTTCTCCATTTTCATCTGATCACGCATAAATCTCCAAAACAATTATGTTCCAGAAATAGGTAACCAGCGGATATATTTTTATCACCAATATTGAATACATGAACAATTACCTTGTCAATTATCACCAGCGTCATCATGGTCATCTTCATCCTCATCCTCTTCATCATCACTTTATGTCAAGCCTTCTTCACCATTACAAGATAAACGTTCAAAATCAGATGATTCATCATCATTGTGCGTAATGTTGTCATGTTCCTCGGTCATGTATTCATCACTGGATTGAACAACACGCAGTTTACTTCGTGTCATGTCTGCTGTAGGAGGAAAACCAAAACACAAAGTGAAAACCGTTGTTCTCAGTTGTAAACTAAATAAAAGAAGCATGATTTTGTTCAGCATTCATCTGTGTGCATATATCACTAATCATCAGTGTATATGGAATCTACAGTTATCGAAAAAATGGAAATCTACACAAATTATTCCATACTCACAGATATACTCAATGTCAGCACATACAAATTGCAGCTTAATGGCAACGTGAGTAATTAATTCTAACATTTGTACAAAATCTAAAACAAAAATACAAAATCTAACAGCAGGACACATGATGCAGCTGAGTACAAAAATGGATTCCTCTTCTTACCTCCACCATGACCTGATAGAACTGCAAACGAGCAAGATACATCACAGAAACAACAGATTTTGACAAAAGAACAGAACCACAGATTCAGTAATGGCATAGTTTTATTTTCTGAAATTAGTACAGCTGGTTGCTTAGTATGCACATACAGAGATACTGAAAAAAAAACAGCCATCGCATGATTACAACTGTGACGACCTTAAACATGACTACATGAGGATGTCGTAGCTAAGGGGTAGGAAGAGGTTGCCCCAGATCACCGACCGCCAGCGGCGGTGGCTGCCCCTCGGACAAGAAGCGCAGCAGGGTGTGGATGGTGGATTGGTGGTTGAGTCGGAGCTACCAGACTCGGAGGTCGAGTGTTGATGGAATCGTGGCCTCGCGGGTATACATGAGATGCAGTCAGCGGCGTAGCGCGTTCTGGGCCAGATGCACGGACGCAGTTGCCGGATTAGAAGGAGAGGGGACTGAAGGGAGAGGAGGAACTGACCTTCAATCTAATAAAATGGCGCCGAATCGCCCACCACCACAGCGTCACCAGTCGGCAGAGGTTTGATGGAGCTTTTGTTGGAGAAGACAAGCACGAGTTGTATTTGAGAATTGAGATAAGGGAGGTGCGGAGATTTAGAGGCAGTTAACATATTTTTTTATCTTTACATCTTAAGTAACCCAGTTTCACGGTTTAATTTCTATGAGAGGTGGGGTCACTTAACTAATACCACACCGTTCAGAACTTACTCGCTTTAAGATGAGAGAAAACGCGCGGGTAATCAGCTAAAGGCATAAAAGAATTGGAGGGAACTGGAAAAAATGGAGGGAAAAATAAAGGTAAAAGGGAGAATACAGAAAAAGAAACGGAGGGAGATGAAAATAGGTTTCGACCTCCACAATTATATGCTGGCTGAATCTGCGCACATATATTTTATTTTGTAAAAGAATAATTAAACCAACTTGAAATTAAATATGTGTTCTTAGGCATCTCCAACGGGGCAACCCAAACGGACACGCCCGCGCGATCGAAAAATGCGTGTGAGACCAGACCCAGCGGCCCGACGCATAGTGACTGGGCTTGCGTCTCCACGGACGCGTCCGCCCGCGTCTGGCGATGTCGTTGCTCGGAAGGTGGTCCAATTACGCACGCCGCGTTCAAACTTTATTTTCCAACGATGGTATCTTTTCTGAGCTTTATTATGTTCATGTCCACCGGTTAGAAAACCCAGTTGGTAAGGTGGTCCAATTACGCACGCCTGCTGTGTATTGGTATGTTCCAACGCATAGACTGCAACGCATGGTATTCATTGCCACTCGTATAGCCCACAACGGATGGGATTACCAACGCAAATATCCGTTGCTGTCTTGATATTTTGCAGCGCATTTTTAAAGCGTTGCAAACTATGCATTGCTATATGGGGGGGTTTGTTGTAGTGGGATCATCGATCGAGTGCACACACACATTATTAGAGGCACCCGCGCCTTTGCGCATAAAGTGCATGCATATATATAAGTGTGTTTCTTGTCCACCAACGATATATAGATCAAGAGATAGAGATTGAAATCCCCAAGAATATGTTCAAATATACGCACACACATGAATTATTAGAGGCACCCGCGCCTTTGCGCATAAAGTGCATGCATATGTGTGTTGTTTTGGCCACCAACGATAGATCGAGAGAGATAGATAGATTGAAATCCCCAAGAATTAGAGGACCCCTTGCACAAGTGTTGGCCATCTATATATAATATGAATCCCAATAATGTTCATACATGATAGGGCATATGTGTGAAGCAATTTTTTTTCGAGAACTTGTAAAGATTCAAATTTATCGGTGCTAATGGAAACTAGTGCACATTAGAGGACCCCCTCTTACACGTGTTGGCCATCTATGTATAGTTTGAATCCAAATAATGTTCATACATGATAGGCTATATGTGAATCAATTTTTTCTTCCAAGAACTTGTCAAGATTCAAATTTATCGGTGCTAATGGAAACTAGTGCGCACTAGACGAGCCCCTTGCGCAAGTGCTGGCCATTACATATAGTTTAAAACTCAAGAATGTTCATACATGATAGGCCATATGTGCAAAGGAATTTTTTTCCCGTGAACTTGTCAAAATTCAAATTTATCGGTGCAAATGGAAACTAGTCCAAAAAAATTACATAGAGGTCCAAGAGAACTAGACAATAACTAATAGGACCCGGAACTTTACAAAAAGGACCCCAAAACATATAGAAGAAAATCAATCGAGTCCTTCTGGACCGCACATCAGATCTCTGCTCCGCATCCTTTCCAACAACTCCGTCGCCGGGGACGCACCACTTGGGACGGTGTCGCCGGTAGTCGCCAGGACGAAGGAGAAGAAGGGCCTCAGCAACGGCACATTGGCTCGAGAAGGGGCCGCTGAAAGGCCAAGATGTTCACGGGCAAGACGGATGACGCCGTCGTATGCCCCGAGCTTGTGAACGTTAGCAGCTTGACTTCCCCATTGGCCAGATCTGAAGCACTGACCAAAGCAAGCCTCACCGTTAGTGCCATCACCTTGATGGCACCAGATCGGGGTTTGGCCGGCAAGATCCGCTAGATTCACCGTAGGCCAGATCTGAAGCCGATGACGAGATCCCCGACTCCATTGCGCCATTCTGCTCATGGGAAACACTGGATCTAAGCTTACAACAACATGAACTCCCTCGGATCCAAATTAACTGACTCAACTTTGCTTATCTAAATATGGATGTATCCACACATGTTTTTACTCGAGATACATCCACGTCTAAGGAAAGTTGAATCAATTAATTTAGTTCGGAGGGTGTAAGATATACAGAGAGAAGTCGGCCTCGTCTCCGGCCGGCGAGGCTGCCGGAGAGAAGGGGGAGAGGAGCCAGGGGAGTGGGAGAGACTCGAGAGAGAAAGAGAAGAGGAAGAAATGAGAGCTCCCCGGGGAAGAACATTATTTTTGTCGTTACGCTCGTAGCTTGAAACTGAAAATTTCGGCCGAGCGCCAAATCATCCCGCCGCATCCATTCGAAAATCCCGTGACCGGTTTTACCCTTTTAACCCTGGTCCGGAAGCTACAACCCACCGACCATGGAGGGCTCATTCGGTAACAATGAAATATCTTGCCTAGATCCCGAACCCTCCCCACGAGGCCCACACCCACCCACCAACCATTCGCCCCATTAGCTCAAAAATACTCTCACACGCCAAAGCTCGACTCTCTACGGTACTAGATCCGCTCGCCGCCGGCATACTCCTCCGCAGCGTAGCCTTGATCGTGTTGGCTGTCCACCCACCCGATCCGCTCCCCGCCGCCCTCGCCACCGACGGATCCGCTTCACCGCCGACCTCGCCACCGACGGATCCGCTTCACCTGCCGACCTCGCCACCGACGGATCTGCTTCACCGCCGACCTCATCCACAGCGTAGCAATCAACGCCTTTCCTGTCGACGCACCGGATCCTCTCCAACGGAACCGTGTCTACTTCACCGCGCCCCCCTCCACAGAAGCCGATCTATTCCACCGACTACCTCGGCGCAGCGGCTGTATCAACTTCACCGAATCCCTTGCCGACCAACCAGATCTGCTTCACTAACGCCCGCTTCTCTCGAAACAGGGTCCACTCATCGTCTCCCGCGTTCGCCGCCGCTGGAATGCAAGTTGCCGCCCCCGTCCACCCCGCCACAGCTTGGTTAGTACGCTGGCCCGTTAGATCGCGGTGTTTCTTTAGCCATGTTTTGTGTAGTTATTGCAGATCTCATATGCCATTAAATTTCTTGATGTGTTACTTCGCATGAAGTTCGTTTAAATATTGTACAGTACCAAAGCATTATCCGGTCGCTACCATCCTGTTCATTCTACTGACACCTGTGTGCATCCACATATTTATAGGGGACCCATTCATTTGCTGCTAACTTGTTTTTGTACTTGCATGCTATTCCTTTTATAGTCATGCTATGGGCATTTCCAATCTGGTTGTTCTTATACCACGTCATTAGCTCACCGCTAGCCGCTAGCTGTTTTCTCGTGTCTCGCTATTCTTTTCTTGCTTTTATAATCATGCTATGTGCATTTCCAATCTGCTTGCTCTTATACCTCGTCTTTAGCTTATAGCTATTTTTTTCCATGAATGCTCCTGTCGCACGGCTTGTATAGTTATTGCTTGCGTGCATGTCCGGTCTTTGTATTATCGTAGACTAACTTGTCAATGTTATTTTTCCTAGGGATTGATCATGCGAACCACTTATTAGAATATCCAACATTAACAGCGGGGACGCTAGGGAAGGTTGGAATCTGAGTTCTTGGTTGGTAACTTTGGCGGTTTACTTCCGTTATTATCTATAACCTATATGCATTGTTCCTTATGCAAGAGATAAACACTTGGAACCCTGCCATAGCAATGCCATCCATGCTTTACTATGTTTCTGCCTATTTGATATGCTTGTCTTGGAGCAAGCTGCGAAGGTGATTTGAACCCGACATTTGGTCATTCTTAATGCCGGTTTACTTTATGTGGAAAACCTTGGCATTACCCTACTCTAAATCCGAATGTCCGAAATTCGTATCTCATGCAAAGCAACATCTAGTTGGTTTTAATCGATATATGGTAAATATTGGCTTATTCATTTGGCAGCTCAAGTTTTTTGTTATTTGAAACCAGTCGACTTGGTCTTAAATGTGATATCTAAACACGGATTAAGGACAATGGAGCAGGAGGATTAGCATTTCACTTGATGGCTGAACCTAAAATGACGGGCATGTCGACCACGACTAGTGCACGCAAGAGAAGGACCTGCGGCGAGCCGGTATGTTCTGCTACATGCTTGTTATCCGATCTCTACATTGCGTAATACATGTTTGAATAGTTAATTGTTGTAACTATTTTTGCAATATTACCGAGAATGCAGTTTTAGTGAACAAGTCATCATTAGAAGATAGTCGCCAAAGCGACCTCGTGCAACATTATGATGTAAGTCACGCTTAGTACAAGTTCCATACATTGTCTTATTTATGCAACTTGTTATTATCTTATATCTACATTGCATAATAAATGTTTGAATAGTTCACTATGGTAACTATGTTTGCAATATTACTAGAATGCAGTTGTAATGAAGAAGTCCTTAGTAGAAGATAGAGCGCAAAAAAGGTTCCGGCGTGAGCCTATGCAACGATATAATTTAAGTCTGCGCTTAGTACTTGTGACTATCTCATATCGACAATGCTTAATACATGTTTGCATAGTTCATCGTTTAACTCTTTTTGCATTATTATCAGAATGCAGTTCTGATGAAGCAATCTTCATTAGAAGAGAGGCCCACAAAAAGTTCTGATGTTTGTTCTGATGCATCCTCTCATAGCCGTCAACCTAGACCATTCTTTTCATCAAACAGATGAACATCTCAAGGTCTGTACTTTATAAAAGACATGGTATTGCTTGCTTTAAGGTCCGTAGGCTGATATGTTGACCAAGAGTACACAAGATTCAATCAAGGCGATTGCCAAATGTCAACGTGTTATTGATGATGCTAATAGAAGTCCTCAATGATTCTATGTAATTTTTTATTTGGGCACATTAATTGCCTTGTAATTTTCCTAGTTATTTTATTTGTGTATGTAATTGTGTGTATCATTGATATCAGATTTTAGGCTCATGAAATTTAATGCAAGTTGACTAGTCAAACAACCAGGGCCCTATAACGGATTGGGCCGGCCCATTAACGGTAGTGTGGGACCCACTTTCATTTTGGGCCGGCTCACTTACTTGCTGGGCCGGCCGTTAACGGGAAAGTGGGACCCACTCGTGCTTTTGGCCGGCCTCTGTCGTGTTGGGCCGGCCCACTTTCTATATGGTGGACCCCACATACTAAATGGGCCGGCCCTTTAAGAGGAAAGTGGGACCCACCTGCTTTTTTGGCCCGGGCCACTAGCGTGTTGGGCCGGCCCACTTGCTATATGGTGGACCCCACATACTAAATGGGCCGGCCCTTTAACTGGAAAGTGGGACCCACCTGTGCTTTTGGCCCGGCACACTATCTTGTTGGGCCGGCCCACTTGCTATATGGTGGACCCCACATACTAAATGGGCCGGCCCTTTAACTGGAAAGTGGGACCCACCTGTGTTTTTGGCCCGGCCCACTATCTTGTTGGGCCGGCCCACTTGCTATATGGTGGACCCCACATACTAAATGTGCTGGCCCATTAACAGGAAAGTGGGATCCACCTATGCTTTTGGCCCGGCCCACTGGCTTGGTGGGCTGGCCCATTTGATCTAATGTGGACCCCACGCACTAAATGGGCCGGCCCGATAGCAGGAAAGTGGGACCCACATGCTAATTGGGCCGGCCCAATAACTTCTTGGGCCGGCCCACTTGCTTTAAGGTGGACCCCACTTGGTAAATGGGCCGGCCCGATAACATGAAAGTGGGTCCCACATGTTTTGTGGGCCGGCCCTTTTGCCTGTTGACCGGTCAAACGAGTGCATTCGGCCCGGCCACATGCTTAGTGGGCCGGCCCATTAATATTTTGACCAGTCAACCTTAGAGATTAGGCCCGGCCCACGTAACTAATGGACCATCCTAGCTATATAGTTGACCGGTCAAACTAAGTCAGCTGCCCGGCCCGCAAACTTAATGGGCCGGCCCGCTTAAGACGTGGCAGGCCTCATGTGGGCCTACCATCTACCACGGGGTTTCAGCGGTTAACGCCGTTAACTGCCAGTTAGCTGCGTACGCCACGTGTCGGTTGCATGACGTCGGCGGTCAACGGGCTCCCGGAAACACTTCTGCAGCGGTCCGATTTTCCGTGGCGGAAGGGCGCCCAAGCGCGACGGACCGAAAAAATCGTCGTAGGACTTTGCCTGACGCAGTTTCGACAACAGAACCCATATCGTCGGGTTAGGCCCATAGGCGACGAAAAATACCCCTTAGCGGACGATTTTGAGACGTTGTCTATCAGAACTTTTCTTGTAGTGAATATAGTAATCAATGCTTCCCTCTGCGAAGGGCCAATCTTCTACTTTATTGTTGAGTCAGTTTGCCTATTCTTTCTATCTTAGAAGCAAACACTTGTATCAACTGTGTGCATTGTTTCTTACATGTTTACCTATTGCACTTGTTATATTACTTTGTGTTGACAATTATCCATGAGATAAATATGTTGAAGTTGAAAGCAACCGCTGAAACTTATATCTTCCTTTTGTGTTGCTTCAATGCCTTTACTTTGAATTTATTGCTTTATGAGTAACTCTTATGCAAGTCTTATTGATGCTTGTCTTGAAAGTATTATTCATGAAAAGTCTTTGCTATATGATTCATTTGTTTACTCATTATCTTCATCATTGCTTCGAATCGCTGCATTCATCTCATATGCTTACAATAGTATGATCAAGATTATGATAGCATGTCACTTCGAAATTATCTTTGTTATCGTTTACCTACTCGAGGGCGAGTAGGAACTAAGCTTGGGGATGCTTGATACATCTCAAACGTATCTATAATTTCTTATGTTCCATGCTACTTTTATGATGATACTCACATGTTTTATACACATTATATGTCATTATTATGCATTTTTCGGCACTAACCTATTGACGAGATGCCGAAGAGCCGATTGCTATTTTCTGCTGTTTTTGGTTTCAGAAATCCTAGTAAGGAAATATTCTCGGAATTGGACGAAATCAACGCCCGGGGTCCTATTTTTCCACGAAGCTTCCGGAAGTCCGAAGGGGAAACGGAAGTGGGGCCACGAGGTGGCGACACAATAGGGCGGCGCGGCCCAAGCCCCGGCCACGCCGGCCTCGTCGTGTGGGCCCCTCGTGACGCCCCTTGACCTGCCCTTCCGCCTACTTAAAGTCTTCGTCGCGAAACCCCCGATGCCGAGAGCCACGATACGGAAAACCTTACAGAGACGCCGCCGCCGCCAATCCCATCTCGGGGATTCAGGAGATCGCCTCCGGCATCCTGCCGGAGAGGGGAATCATCTCCCGGAGGTCTCTTCATCGCCATGATTGCCTCCGGATCGATGTGTGAGTAGTCCACCCCTGGACTATGGGTCCATAGCAGTAGATAGATGGTTGTCTTCTCCTCATTGTGCTATCATGTTAGATCTTGTGAGCTGCCTATCATGATCAAGATCATCTATTTGTAATGCTACATGTTGTGTTTGTTGGGATCCGATGAATATTGAATACTATGTCAAGTTGATTATCAATCTATCATATATGTTATTTATGTTCTTGCATGCTCTCCGTTGCTAGTAGAGGCTGCGGCCAAGTTGATACTTGTGACTCCAAGAGGGAGTATTTATGCTCGATAGTGGGTTCATGCCTCCACTAAATGCGGGACGGTGACGGAAAGTTCTAAGGTTGTGGATGTGCTGTTGCCACTAGGGATAAAACATCGATGCTTTGTCTAAGGATATTTGTGTTGATTACATTACGCACCAAACTTAATGCAATTGTCTGTTGTTTGCAACTTAATACTGGAAGGGGTTCGGATGATAACCTGAAGGTGGACTTTTTAGGCATAGATGCATGCTGGATAGCGGTCTATGTACTTTGTCGTAATGCCACGATTAAATCTCATAGTACTCATCATGATATATGTATGTGCGTTGTTATGCCTTCTTTATTTGTCAATTGCCCAAGCGTAATTTGTTCACCCAACATTTGTTTATCTTATGGGAGAGACACCACTAGTGAGCTGTGGACCCCGGTCCTATTCTTTACATCTGAAATACAATCTACTGCAATTGTTCTTTCTTGTTCTTCGCAAACAATCATCATCATCCACACTATACATCTAATCCTTTGTTTACAGCAAGCCGGTGAGATTGACAACCTCACTGTTACGTTGGGGCAAAGTACTTTGATTGTGTTGTGCAGGTTCCACGTTGGCGCTGAATCCCTGGTGTTGCGCCGCACTACACTCCGCCACCATCAACCTTCAACGTGCTTCTTGACTCCTACTGGTTCGATAAACCTTGGTTTCTTACGGAGGGAAAACTTACTGCTGTACGCATCACACCTTCCTCTTGGGGTTCCCAACGGACGTGTGTCAACTGCACGCATCATTATCCCAGTTGCTGTCACTCTGGGGCCTCGGGTTCCGGACATAGACATGTGCAAACAACTTATAGATACAATCTAAGCAATAAGTATAGAGCTTAAATCTAAGATCATGCCACTCGTGCACTAGTGACAAGCATTAAACACAACAAGATTGCAGCAACAATAACTTCACAAACTTTATAGATAGACTAATCATAATGTAACAATCCATCGGATCCCAACAAACACAACACCGATTACATCAGATGAATCTCAATCATGTAAGGCAGCTCATGAGATCATTGTATTGAAGTACATGGGAGAGAGAGTACCAACTAGCTACAGCTAGAACCCTTAGTCCATGGGGGAACTACTCACCGAGCATGATGGAGACGGTGGCGTCGATGGAGATGGCTTCCGGGGGCACTTCCCCGTCCCGGCGGCGTGCCGGAACAGAGACTTCTGTCCCCCGAAACGGAGTTTCGCGATGGCGGCGGCGCCCCTGGAGTCTTTCTGGAGTTTCGTCAATTGGTCTAGGGTTTTTACGTCGCGAGGGACTTTATAGGCGAAGAGGCGGAGTCGGAGGGGCCAGGGGCCCCCCTCCCCATAGGCTGGCGCGGCCAGGGGGCCACCCGCGCCGCCTTATGGTGTGGGCCCCCTGCTGCCCGCCTCCGACTCTCCTTCGGTGTTCTGGAACTTTCGGGGAAAATAAGATATTTGGTCTTTGTTTCGTTGAATTCCAAGAATATTGCCCGAACAGCCTTTACGGAACCAAAAACAACGAGAAAACGAGAGCTGTCACTTGTGGCATCTTGTTAATAGGTTAGTTCCGGAAAATGCATGAAATCATTATAAAGTGCGAGCAGAACATGTAGGTATTGTCATAAAACTAGCATGGAACATCAGAAATTATAGATACGTTGGAGACTTATCAAAAAGCCAAGATCTAATCTATGAGATTGGAGCAACGAGAGAGAAGAGAGATTAACCCTCGAAGATCCAAAGCGTTAACGAGATCAGATCTCGTGGTTGATGTAGTCGATCGTTCTGGTGCTGCAATCCGACAGCACTTCCGTACTCGATCGCACGTACGATGTCGATGAAGTCCTTCCTCTCCCCATTCCGGAGGGCAGTGGAGGTTTGGTAGATCCCCTCGAAATCCCAGCAGCATGACGGCGTGGTGGTGGTGGTGGTGGAGGAGAAGATTCTGCAAGGCTTCGTCAAGCCGGAGCATAATGCATGGTGGAGGAGGAGAGGGGCGGATAGGATTGGAGGGTTGAAGGCGGGCTGCGCCCCCTGCCCCTCCCCTCTTTATATAGGGGGGAGGCCGGCTAGGGTTTCCTTGGCCCCTCCTCCAAGCCGTAGGGCCAGCGGCCAAAGAATGAGGGGGAGACTTGCCCCCAAGTCTTCCCCCTAGGGTTTTTGGGGAAACCCTAAAGGGGTGGCCGGCTTGGGCCTTGAGGGGCTGGTGCGCCTGGCCCATTAGGGTTGGGCTGCACCCCCTCGGCTCATGTGGCCCCTCCAGGGCTCGTGGGCCCACTAGTGGACCCTCCGGAACCTTCTAGAACCTTCTCGGTTTTCCACCGAAAAAATCTCGAACTTTTCCGAAACCCCAGAAATTAACTTTCCTCATATGAATCTTATTCTCCGTAGCATTCCGGACCTCCTCGTGATGTCCTGGATCTCATCCGAGACTCCGAAAAACATTCGGTCTCCATCTCATATTCCAAATCTACTATACGACACCGAACCTTAAGCGCGTCACCCTACGGTTCGTGAATTATGCGGACATGATCGAGACTCCTCTCCAATCAATAACCAATAGCGGGACCTGGAGATCCATAATGGCTCCCACATATTCAACGATAACTTAGTGATCGAATGAACCATTAACATACGATACCGATTCCCTTTGTCACGCGATACTTTACTTGTCCGAGGTTTGATCATCAATATCTCCATACCTAGTTCAACCTCGTTACCGACAAGTACTATTTACTCGTACCGTCGTATGTCATCTCTTGTGACCTTGTCACATGCTTGCAAGCTAATTAGACGACATTCCACCGTGAGGGCCCAGAGAATATCTATCCGTCATCAGGATGGACAAATCACATTCTTGATCCATATGCCTCAACTCATACTTTCCGAATACTTAATCCCATCTTTATAACCACCCATTTACGCAATGGCGTTTTATGTAATCAAAGTACCCATCCGGTGTGAGTGATTTACATGATCTCATGGTCGAAGGACTAGGTTACTATGTATCGAAACCTATAGCAAGATGAACTTAATGAGACTTGATCTTATGCTACGCTCATTATGGGTGTGTGTCCATTATATCATTCTCCCAATGACATAACCTTGTTATTAACAACATCCAATGTTCATGATCAGGAAACCATGATCATCTATTAATTAAACAAGCTAGTTTAACAAGAGGCTTGCTAGGGACTCTTTTCTGTTTACATAACACACAAGTATTAATGTTTCCGGTTAATACAATTATAGCATGGGATGCAAACATTTATCATAAACACAAAGATATAATAATAACCACTTTATTATTGCCTCTTGGGCATATCTCCAACAGTCTCCCACTTGCACTAGAGTCAATAATCTAGATTACATGGTAAGGTACCTAACACCCATGGCGTTCTGGTGTAGGTCATGCTTTGCTCTCGGGAGAGATTTAGTCAACGGACCCGCCACATTTAGAGCTGTGTGTACTTTGCAAATCTTTATGTCACCATCTTCGACATACTCGCGAATCACATGAAAACGTAGCTTGATATGCTTCAGCTTCTTGTGTGACCTTGGCTCCTGTGCATTGGCTATGAAAACCATGTTATCACAATAGATGGTCAATGGATCCAACGCACTAGGAACCACACCAGGCTCAGTAATGAACCTCTTCATCCATATCGCTTCCAATGAAGCCTCCGAAGCCGCTATGTATTCACATTCAGTTGAAGATTTCGCCACCATACTCTGCTTGGTACTCATCCAGCTTACTGCAGCACCATTCAAAATAAACACGTACCCAGATTAAGACTTCGAGTCATCTGGATCAGTGTTCCAACTAGCATCGGTGTAACTGGTTACAGCGAGCTCTTGGTCACCTCCATAACAAAGAAACATATCCTTAGTCCTTTTCAAGTACTTCAGGATATTCTTGAACATTGTCCAGCGTTCCATTCCAGGATCACTTTGATATCTGCTGGTGAAACTAACAACATGTGCGATATCCGGTCTAGTACACATCATGGCATATATGATAGAGCCTACTGCCGAGGCATAGGGGATCTTGTTCATCCTTTCTCTTTCTTCTGCCGTAGCCGGACCTTGAGTTTTACTCAAAACCTTACCTGGCAACATGGGCAAGAACCCTTTCTTGCTTTCATCCATTCTAAACTTCTTTTGAATCTTGTCCAGGTATGTACTCTGTGAAATCCCTATTAGGCGTCTTGATCTATCTCTATAAATGATGCCTAAAATATATGCTGCTTCTCCGAGGTCTTTCATTGAAAAACACTTATTCAAATAACCTTTGACACTGCTTAGAAGTTCTACATCATTCCCAACCAACAATATGTCATCTACATATAATATTAGGAATGCTACAGAGCTCCCACTCACTTTCTTGTAAATACACGCCTCACCATGAGTCTGTATAAATCCAAAGTCTTTGATCACCTTACCAAAGCGTCGGTTCCAACTCCGGGATGCTTGCTTAAGTCCATAAATGGAACGCTGAAGTTTGCATACCTTGTCAGTATTTTTAGGATTGACAAAACCTTTGGGTTGTGCCATATACAACTCTTCCTCAATGTCACCATTAAGGAACACCGTTTTGACATTCATCTACCAAATTTCATAATCTGTCTGATGGGCATAGAGTGTATACGCTTAGGTTGAGCTCTAAGTGCGGAGTATGTAGATGTGGAAGACGTGTTTTCCTCAAGAGAGGGTCTCTCGAGGGTAATATCGAACTCTCAGGGAACTGTGTGTTAAGGGTTTATCTCCTTATTTTTTTCTTATGAGACCTGCAAAACAAACCAAAATATTGTGTGCCCTCAACCTCACAAGTGGTTGTCAAGCACAAGGTGTGAGCAAAGATGTGAAAAGATAATAAATGCAAACAAGAAATAAATATGCAATAATATGGATGGTAATGCAACGGTGTTAGAAAGCAGTGTGGTGTGTGGAACTAGTGGGATAGATCTCTCTACTTGCACAACTCCAGAAATCAACTTGATATACAGATAATGGTAAATAAATATGGAAGGATGGTGGAAATAATAATGGATGATATTTTTGGATTTTATATTGTGAATGCAAGAAATAAAAGTGTTTTTGTATTTTTGTATTTTTTAAATGGCTGAAAATAAAAAGTGTGTATAAAGTGTTGGAAAGGTGTTTCTTGTGATTAAAAATGAACTGGGGTTCATAGTTTCAGAAAAGCACTCGCTCTTTTATAAAGTGATAGATAATGGAACACTAGAATTGACATATATGATTGCAACATAAAGGTTTCATGACAAGTTACTAGTTATATGGGCATCACGTTCTAACTGTGTATTAATCTCTCTTATACTCCACCAAGATGTGAACTAAATCATAACACCCTAGTAATTAAGATAAATCAGAGTATATCATTAAGTTCTATGATATAAAGTTAAAATAAGAGTCTGCTAGATCTAGTCATGGAGAAGTGGCAAGGTCACCCCACATTCCCGGTAGCATGATATTCTCTTTATCCCTAGTGAGGTAACAAAGTAAGGTAAACACTCGAGTGGATCGTGGAATTTCCGTCACTTTCCCGCACTTGCCACCCCCCGTTACTCCATCTAATGCATATGTTCCCCCTCACATGCCCTCATACACAAGTTTGATCAGAACAAGTAAACAAGAACAGGGTATATAATATGCATCTACTTTCATAACTGAAACAAAACTATTTCAATCTCAAACATATATTAACTGATAAAAAGATCCACCACAAAGGTATTACATAGATGACCGTAATCATGTTCAGCAGCTCATACGGTGCTAATTAATGAAACTCAAAGAAACGAGAGATACATAAGTTACTTCCACAAACCCATAGTACAGGGGTGGACTACTCCCTCTTCATCATGGTGATGATGGTGGAGTCGTTGGAGGAGGTGGAGACCATGCCGGCAGCACCCCGCCGGAGTTTTCCCCCTCCATGCAGCTCCAGGTCTTTGTTTCCGTGTTTCTGTGTTTGGGCGGCGCTCCCCTCCGAAAGGCATCGAGGGAGTATTTTTATAGATGTTTTTTAGGTCAAGACGGAGGCACGGAGATGAAAACGGACGGTATCGGAGGCCCGATGGCCAGGATGGGGCACCCCACGTGTCGAGGGTACTCCTCGCCAATGCCCTCCGATAGGGGCTTAGGGTTGACGGAATCCTGCAAGCTGACACGAGACATCGGTTCACAGACAAGCGGGGAGAGCGATTTACCCAGGTTCGGGGCCCTCGATGAGGTAAAACCCTTACGTCCTGCCCGTGCGTTCTTGATTATGATGATAATGGGTTACAATGGGGTGCCGAATAGTTCGGCTGAGATCTCGTCGAGTTGGCTAATTGCTAGGGTGTCCTAGCTCTAAGCTTTTGCTGGCTAAGATTGCTAAGATTGATCGTGTCCCTCGGCAGCCCCTCTCCTGGCCTTTATATAGGAGGCTAGGTCTCAAGAGGTCTCACCGTGTACGACTAGGTTTACAGTAGTTTTAGATCCGATCTTTCCTTGTTCGATCGCTTCCTTGTCTTGCCCGTCAAGGAACCTTCTGGTGCGCCGTTCTGGTGGCCCATCTCGCCTTTAGGTGTCTTAATGGGCCTCCAATTAGTCAATACAGGATAGGGTAATGTGGGTTACCCGAAGGGTAGTGCCCACGTCAGTAGCCCCCGAGTGTCTAGCCGAAGATAGTTCGGGTAGAGACTAAAGCATGTCTTCTCCTGATGTTCTTCTCCTTCATTGTCCTTGTTCATCTTGAATCTGCTCTGTCTTCATTTTATCGGGTGCGCGTCAGCGCTCCCGATGGGAGTAGCCCCCGAGTCTAGGTACGGATGCTTGCAGTCCGTACGTAGACTCAAGTTGTACCACTCGAATATTCTCCTCTGCCGAAGTTTTCCGCAGGTCCTCATAGGTCATCAGATATATTTTCTTTATGCAAAGGATAATGAGTAACGTGCCCAACTGTTATTTGGTTAACTGCCGATGGCAAAACAACGTTACCCTACACCGAATCAAGTCCCCAGGCATGATCCTGGAGTGCAAAAAACTTCTATCTGGTGCACGCCGCACTCCCGATGGGAGTAGCCTCCGAGTCTGGGTGCGAGCGCTTGTAACCGAGTGCAGACTCAAACCTTCTTCCTTCGACTGTTCATTCTATCGAGTCTTCATTTTATCGGGTGCGCATCAGCGCTCCCGATGGGAGTAGCCCCCGAGTCTAGGTGCGGATGTCTGCAGCCGGGCGTAGACTCAAGTCCTTCATCCGATAACTTTTCACTTTTCCTTCGAATGCTTCAAGGTTTTTTTTATGACGTCACTGTTGACGTGTAACTGCTGTGGGCCGATTGACAAGACTTGACCTGACGGGCCCACCCTAGCTCTGCGCGGGTAGTTTTTAGGGCTTGACCAATGCACGTGTGGCGACCGAGGTGCCTCCTCGATTTTCGCACAACGTGGGAATAGTGGGCCGCCGGTTCCTCCCCTTCTTCAAGTGCCACATGCTTACACAACTCTTAAAATCTCCAAAGGGCGAAAAATCCCTAATCTCCTCCACGGTTCCCGTAGCATCTCCTCATTCTTCTCCTTCTTCCTTTCTTTGCCGTTGCTGTGCCGCCACCGCTGCTTTCCCAATCTTCATCAGATCTCACAATGTCGAAGAAGAAGAATCCTGCCGCCGCCAGTTCCACCAGCGGAGGTGCCGCCGCCAAGTCCTCCTCTTCCCTTCCGAAGGGGAGCGCTCCTAGCGCTCTTCCCCCAGCTCCGGCGCCGCCAGCGCCGTCAAGTTCAATGGTCAAGCCCGGAGACTAGGTAGCGTCAACCGTCACCAAGCGTGACGAAAAGAGGTCCCAAAGCCTGGGATTGATATCTTCTGACGCGGGAAACGTAATCCTTCCAGGTGCGATTTCTCGGCCTGATCCTCCTGCTGGCTTTACCGTGATGTTCTTATCTTTCTTATACCGAGGCCTTTCGCTTCCCACTCATGGATTCCTCCTTCATCTCTTGCGAACGTACGAAATCCAACTATGGCAACTTACCCCCAACTCAATCCTCCATGTTGCTGTGTTCATCACCCTTTGCGAGGCGTTTCTGGGTATCGAACCTCATTTCGGCTTGTGGAAAAAGATCTTCTACGTAAAGAGATACATCAGCAGTAATGGTTACTTTGTCATCGGAGGAGTGGGGTTTGTAGCTCGTTCGGAGGTCAATTATTTCAATTTCCCAATGAGGGATTCCGTGCAAGGGTGGAGACTGAAATGGTTTTACATCAAGGACTCCTTGTCACCCGAATCTCAGCTTCCTTGCTTTGCCGATGTCTCCGAAGCCAAGCCCAAGAATTCCTGGAAGAATATTCTTTCATCCGATGAAAGAGCAACAGCCGAAGAACTATTTGCCAAATTCCTTCGAATCAAAGAGGCCGACGGCCAAACCATGATTGGCACAGAGGTGGCAGCTTTATTCTTGAAACGCCGAGTCCAACCAGTCATGGCCAGAGTTCACCCGATGTGGTTGTACTCAGGTCCAAAGGATGAAACCAGGATCAATGCTGCCGATCTGTCGGAAAAGGAGTTGCTTGACGAAGTCCATCGCCTTACTTCTTTTAGCCAGGAAGATTCGATTCCGCTGATTTCTTCTTATGCTCCCCTAGACGCTGGACATCCACCATCAGAGGTATTTTTCTTTTCTTCACGTTCCTACTATGCTGCTTTTACTTAGCTGACATAATTACCACTGTTCTTACTTGCTATTTTCTTCGACAGATCCCCATAGTTTCTGGAAATATGCATGATTCACCGGATGATACTTTGAAGGGAGAGGCTCCTCAATCCCCGTAGACTTTCACTCTGTCGAGCATACAGGCCTAGAGGACGAATATAATGGTCCGATAGATTTTGAAGTTGCCCACACCGACCTTCCTTCCTCAGCCGATGACGCTGGTGTCGCAGATGGATCAATGCGTAATGACGACGCTGATCATGATACCTTTGTTGATGCAGCTGCTGAGGAGGCCAGGGCTTCACCTGTGAAGAGATCAACCGGCGGCTTTGCCGATGAAGATGATCTCTTCGACATGTAAGTAGTTTCTTTTCTGAAGTTATACTTCGCCTTTTTATTTTTCTTACTCTTCATTGTCGACCTTTCACCTTTGCAGCGACGAAGGCTTTATCGAGCCTCCGTCTAAAAAAGCCAAATCTGATGCTGCTTCGCCGGTCGTAGTGGCTTCCGAAGCTTCGGCTCCTAAGGCTGCCCCTATGGCTCAAGCATCGACTGCTTCTTCCCTTTCCAAAGGGAAAGACGTCTCTCCAACTGCTGCCACCGCGACTCCTCCTTCTGTAAGTCTTTTTCTAACTGTGATGCCAATCTCTTGGAGCGTGCTTTGCTTGACAATTTCTGGTAAAATATCCTTCTTTCTTAAGGACTTGCGAGGCGTTATTTCCTCTTTGGAGGCCTTCGCCTCCCAATTCACTTCTCTGGAAGCTGACAAGGCTCGGCTACAAGAGGAAGTCAAATCTTCCTCCTTGAAATTGGAAGGCGCAGTCAAGATAGCTGCTGAGGCTCGCCAAGAGGTTGACTCTCTGAAGGTGGAACTGGGCAAGCTGAAAGAGAAGTTGAAGGAGGAGGAAGCATCCAGGCTGGTAGCTGCAGCTCGGGCAGCCGAAAAGGATGAAGTCCTTCGTCAGTCTTCTTTGGCCTTGCTTGGTAATTTTTATACACCTCTGTCGATTGATGTACTTATGGATTCGATCCTTTTGCCAATGTACTTTTTTTTCTTTCTTTTTCCTGCAGAAGCGGCGAATATCCCTGCTGATGCCCTGGACAGAGTTCCAAACAACTCTCCAACAAATGCTATGTCGATGATTCTTGCCTCTCACCAGCTTACGCGGGAGCTTCTTGTAAAGGGGAAGGGTGCCCTGGCGCGGATGCACTCGATGATTTTCCCCAAGATCAAGCGGGAGAAGACCACAGGGCAGCTGGTCGATGCCTTCGCGGTTGACACCAAGGAGGTTATCGAGGTATTCAACCGTACATCGCGCACTTATGGTGCCGTCCTTGCCTTCCAGCTTATGATGGGTTACGGCTTTAAAGGTGACATCGAAGAAATGACCAAGGAGCTGCCGAAAGAGCAAGACGGGCAGCTTGTTGATTTAAGCGCCTTTAAAGCGTCCGCCCTTACTTGTGCCCGCCAGCTCCTTGAACTGGTTTCATCAAGGAAATCGTCGGCTGGACCCAGTTTATCGACTCAGACCCAAGCCCCTTGATTCTTGTAGCAAAGTTTATGCTTGAACTGATGTGAAACATTATTCTGCCGCAAAACTTATGCTTGTAATAAACTCCGTGCTAGCAATGTTGTTAGCACACTTTTGTTATGATATTTCTTCTTGTACCTCTCCCGATGGGAGTTATTTCGGATGCTCAGCTGTACCATATCCATCATCCTTTTGTAACGGTGTTTCCTGCAGGTCTTCCCAGTACCCTCATTTGTTGACGACTCTTCGGGTGCCCTTCCTGAAAGTGATCGGATCCAGCGTATGAAGGATCGGATTACACAGATGGAAAAGGACCTGCGCAGCACTTATGCCTTAGCTGCTATTGTCAATAAGAAGAGCGAGATTGCAGCCGACGTGGAACGGTACACTCTTACTGAGCTGCATAAAGCTACTAAGAGTTTGAACTGTAAGTTTCCTGATTCCTTTGCCCTTTTGTTAACAACACCTTGTCTGCCTCTTTACTGATTCTTTTGCCAGTCATAGCGTTGAATCGTGCGGAAGAGAACAAGCGGATACACGAGCGAGTGCACGCTTTAACCCAGCTTTCCTCATCCGAAGAGATTTTCTGGCGGGATCACTCGAAGGCTTCGGCTGTTGCAAAATTTCAGGATCGGGTCCAACAAGTCCACCAATTCTTTGATAAGTGCTATAAAGCTATGAGGGTGGTGTGGAAGACAATGTTACCTTTGAATGCAGTTCCCCCACGCTTTTGACTTTGATGTCCGAGTTTGGAAACGCCAAGAAGGTTCGGGATTTGGTGCGAGCTCAAGTTTTCGCAGGGGCCAAGTGTACGCTTGCCCTTGTGCTTGCTCGTTATCCCTCAGCATGTTTGCTATCTATCGCCAACGCAACTGGTGATTTTGAAGAACTGTACCCGAAGGTTTTAGTGCCCGCCAACATAATTGTCGACAGGCTTGAGGAGGAGTCAAATGTACCTGAAGAAAGGGAAACTCCGCAAGGGTGACGTTAGGGTGTAAAGTTATTTTTGTAAAATGAATTGCATTGGCTAATCCATCCAAGTGTTAGGATTGTTAAGCCGAAACTTGTTAGTTGGTAAATACATGAATATGTACTTTTACCGTGCCGTTGGCAAATTTTTGAAGGAGCAAATCTTAGTTGCCCGTTATATGCATGTATACTGGTTGGTCAGCAAATCATTATGAGTGATCAGCTCGTGTTGCAGGTTTTGCTAAACCTGTTGTATGCGTAACTTTGCTTTCAACCGATTGTAAGTTTCGACAGTCACTCCTGAATATTCCGGGTGCAATGGTTCTACCAATGAGCCCGTTGTTCTTTGATATTTCCATAAGTGAAATATCGAACGTGGGTTGTTTTATGTTTTCCAAACTCTTGCTTTTTGCGGCACTCGTAGAGGCATCTGAAGCAGAGGGAAGGATTAATGTCCTTGTTTTTCTTTGCAGCACTCGTAGAAGTTTTTCCCTTGGGGCGCAATCTTCGCCGCGCGTTACGTTGTACCGTTACTTGTGAGCAAGGTTCACGGTGGCGCGGTCATAGATGCTTTAAATTCACTGCAATGCTTAACAAGAATTGAAACTTAAGTGCTCATTGATAGGATAAATACGAAACTAGAGGGCGAAAAAGGAGGCCCTGTGTAAAGTAAAGGGAAAAAATTTAAAGACTAAGGAAGTGCTTTATCAAGGAAGGGGTTCTTCTCATCTTCGACGAGCATCTTCTGATTTCTTCGTCATGCTAGTGGTTGCTCGCAGCGTTGTTGATTTCGCCGAGGGCTTGGGCAGCGATTGTCGGTGCCTCGCCGCCTCCTATATCTTCTGCATCGGCAACTGCCGAAGCTTGTGCTGCCGAAGCTTTTGCTGCCGAGGCTTCAAGAGCAAGGTTGGCTGGCTTCTTCTTGGTTTCTCTGTCATGTTTTTCCTCCTTGATTTCTCGTATCGTCAGCTTGGGCGGAGGGTCGACAGTTTCTCGCTGTGGCCCAAACTTTGCAGCAATCCTTTGAAAATCACGATCACAATTGTCCGAGCGTGAGAAACTTCCATGGGCTGTGATGTTCGTTCCATTGTTCCCAGGCATTTTCAGCTTGAGGTATGCATAGTGCGGCACAACCATGAACTTGGCATAAGCTGGTCTCCCGAGTATGGCGTGATACTGTGATTCCCAGTTCACGACTTCGAACTCGATCTTCTCCTTCCTGAAATTGTCGGGTTTGCCGAAGACGACGTTCAGGTATGCTTTGCCAAGAGAGTACGCTGGTGAAGTAGGGAGAATCCCATGGAAGCGGGTGTCTGATTCTTCTAACATTCTCATGGTGATCCCCATACTTTGAATTGTGTCAAGGAATATCAGGTTGAGTCAACTTCCTCCGTCCATGAAGACTTTGCTCATCTTGAACCCTCCTATCTGTGCTTCGACCACTAGGGCGACGTGTCCTGGTTTTGGTATAGTCATCGGGTGATCCGCTCGGCTGAACGTAATATTCTGAGACGACCACTCGACATACTCAGGGATGTTCGCCATAACGCTTCTGCCGCGATTGATTTCTCGGGTGAGCTTCTTCATTTCTCTCCTTGAGACGCCTGTCCTATGAATCATACTCATCTGCCCACGTGGTGGTGGAAATGCCTCGTTGGGTTGATGAGGTTGAGCTTGCTGGACCTGATGTTGCGGTGGAGGTGGTGGTGGTGGCGGTGGTAGCTGTTGCTGGCCTGCCTGCTGGATGAGTTTATGCATATCGATGAACTGCCGACAGTCCCTGAGCAGGTGGCTAGACTTTATTTTACCATCCTTGGAATCGGTATATGAATGCAGGTAGCAGGGGGTGTTGATCTGCTCAGCGTAGGGTAGTTCGGGAGTTCTCTGTTGTCGTGGTTTATAGTTGCCGCGGTTCCCAGAGTTGTTCCGATTACCGTCCTGCCGATCATCTCGCCTGTCATCGTACCGATCATCCTGCCGATCAGAATAACCTGCGGCCACCAAGTTATTGTCATCGTAGCTGCGGTTCTTCCTTCTCTTGTTGCGATCCCTTCGACCACCCGAATCGTGCTTCGGCTGGTCGT
Source organism: Lolium rigidum (assembly GCF_022539505.1). Lineage (NCBI taxonomy): Eukaryota > Viridiplantae > Streptophyta > Magnoliopsida > Poales > Poaceae > Lolium > Lolium rigidum. The sequence continues at coordinate 165,770,659 of NC_061513.1, read as the reverse complement.
CCTCTTCGTCGTCACTGCGCTGTCGTGGCTTTCGAACGTTGTTTTCACCATCGGCCCAGCTGTTGGCGATTTCCATTAACTTGGTTATGGTTTTCGGCTTCTTGCGCCCAAGTTCTTCTATATAGCTTTCACGTCGGATGCCATCACTGAAGGCGTCGATCGTTCTGTCGACAGATACGTCTTCCGCAGCGTTCAGGAGCTTGGTGAATCTCCCGATGTATGCACGCATCGACTCCTTCGCTTTTGCCGACAATGCCGTAATTCCTCGATCCCGACGGGCCTTTTGTAGGTTGCTTGGAAGTTGGCGACGAAGGCTTCTACTAGGTCGTCCCATGACTTAATGGATCCCTTTGGCAGACCTCTGAGCCAGGCTCGCGCTGAGTCCTTTAGGTAAAGCTGTAGGCACTGCATTGCTGCTATATGGTTCCCTTTTTGCAGAATTACTGTCTGTAGATAGTCCTCTATCTAGGATCTCGGCTCCTGCTGCCCATCGTACTTGGCGGCGTCGGTAGGGGTGGGTTTGAACTTCTTGGGTGGCATCGCCTCCCGAATTTTCTAGCTTAAACAATCGGCTCCCCTAAGCTCGCCGTCGTTCTCCTGGGTCTCGTCCGAAGAATCGCTGTCGAATTCTTCTCTGGCGGCGCGTCGTCGCCTTGCTTTGTCGATTCTACTCTGAGTAATTTCATCTCGAGCATCTCTTGCGCGATGCTTTGAGCCGCTGACCTGCAATGTGGTCTTCTCCTTCCGTGGAACTAGATTGTCTCCTAATATCGCGAGACTTTCTAAGGCGCCACGGTGAGCCTCAACCATGGATCCTTCGGGACGCTGATTAATGAGGTATGCTGCAAGGTTGGCTGTTGCTCCCGCAACGGTTTTTGGCCGTGGCATGCCCGCGGTGTCCGTAGTCATAAAGGACTTGGTTAGGTTTGACGTTATCTCCCTTGCATCATCTTCCGAAAGCCTGGACATTCTTGATCGATGCTTGCCTCCTCCGTGGGTACTTCGGGAGGCACTTCCCTGCGAGCCTCTGCGTCGCTCGCTGGATCGGTCTGCCGCAGATAGGCGTTTCTCGAGGGTGGCTTGCTCCTTAGATAGGCGCTCCTGATTTTTCTCCAATATGGAGCGGTAAGCGTTGAGAGTGCCAACCGTGGTTCTTGCCGGAAGCGGTGTATCGTTAAGCACGGCTGCCTTGGCTGCTGCCCACTCCTCCTCTGCGATGGTGTGGTCGCTGTTGTTGTTGCTGGCGTTGTTTTCAAAACTAGCTCGCCTGCTGGAACGGGGGGTGCGATCTTCGTTTCCCCTGTTAGCGACATAAACTTGGAGGGGCGCCACTCTTCGGGTGTCTCCTTGGGTGATGCTGCCGATGTTGTCCTCTCCCGATGAATAGTGGGCATTGCAGATGAATGGCGTGTCGCTTGACCCTAGTCCGTGCCTGTTGTCGCAGTTCATGCAGTAGTACGAGGTTAGCTCCGAGGACGCATGATCATCAGATCCGACCGACATAGAGGACGCCAAACGGGGAGTCGAAGGCGCGGACGGACTCGACGGGCTTATCAGGCCAGCCGAAAGGTCGAGTGATGACGACGCGCTCGGACTCGTCGATCTGGAGATGGGAGATTCTAGCAGCCGAAGAATTCCTTCTGAGTTGATGTTGTAGTGGACGCTCCCGAAAGCCATCTCCATGTTGCCTTGTAGACTGGAGAAAGTCGAGCAAGATGAATCGCTATGTGGGGTGAATTCGTAGGAGCCGAAACGAATCGGGCTTCCCAGACGAGGCGATGATGGTGTTGACGAAGCTGCTGATGACATGACAGGTTCATCCGATGTCCGATCTTGTGCCGACAGGGTTCCCACAGACGGCGCCAATTGTCGAGGGTACTCCTCGCCAATGCCCTCCGATAGGGGCTTAGGGTTGACGGAATCCTGCAAGCTGACACGAGACATCGGTTCACAGACAAGCGGGGAGAGCGATTTACCCAGGTTCGGGGCCCTCGATGAGGTAAAACCCTTACGTCCTGCCTGTCTGTTCTTGATTATGATGATAATGGGTTACAATGGGGTGCCGAATAGTTCGGCTGAGATCTCGTCGAGTTGGCTAATTGCTAGGGTGTCCTAGCTCTAAGCTTTTGCTGGCTAAGATTGCTAAGATTGATCGTGTCCCTCGGCGGCCCCTCTCCTGGCCTTTATATAGGAGGCTAGGTCTCAAGAGGTCTCACCGAGTACGACTAGGTTTACAGTAGTTTTAGATCCGATCTTTCCTTGTTCGATCGCTTCCTTGTCTTGCCCGTCAAGGAACCTTCTGGTGCGCCGTCCTGGTGGCCCATCTCGCCTTCAGGTGTCTTCATGGGCCTCCAATTAGTCAATACAGGATAGGGTAATGTGGGTTACCCGAAGGGTAGTGCCCACGTCACCACGCGGCCAAGAAATCTAGCCGCGTGGGCCTACCCCTTTTGGTCCCCGGACTTCTTTTTTTTGCGTTTCTTCGGTTTGTATTCCTTCTTCCTTTCAAAACCTGATCCTCGTAAAATCTCAGGTGATTTGGACGTCGTTTGAGGCCCTAAAACATCAAAATATAGAAAAAGGGGTTTGCTGACAGTGCAGGATTAATTTCAGAAAAATAGGAAAGCTGTAAAATATCCCCAAAATCAATATAAAATAATGATATAACCCTTATATGATGTAAATATGACTGAAATATAAGTAATGCAATGCAAAATTCATGTATGCATTTTATATGTATCACTGTCACATACGACGGTGCATGTCGGGTAGCGACGACTGAGGAGAAGGGTGAGCTCGCTCATGGAGCTAGCCACGTTCTCATTCCGACCATGGCGGAGCTGGTGGTAGGTGACGAGGAAGGAGCGGAGTGATGCGTGCAATGGTGGATGGACTTGAGAAGGGATTCGAATCCAAAAGAGGTGTTTTCTAGACGTGGAGAATTAAATCTTAGTTTGGGTGTGTACCAGTAGGCAGTAGCTTTTCCAACACAAAGGCTACGGGACGAGCTTGTCACGTTCACAAACTTAGAGATAAGAGTTTACCTATGTAACCTCGGAGGTTTCAACCTGCTGCAGATTCAGGCTTCGTAGAAACTATGTTTGAAATGAGAAACCCTACACCTACGGGTTATTTAGAAGAGAAACCACATGTGTTGACGAGACCATGTGCAACAAGCCAACAACCTTGTAGACTTTCGAGATCAAAGTTTGTTGGAAAAGGTTCAAATTAAACCTTGAACTTGTAGGGGTGAGTTAAATGAAACCCCAAACTCCCAATCCCGGTAATGGACACACTGAACTCTTGAATCCTAGTCTGTTTTAGACCCAGCGTCTCTTTGGCACACCGGGAAATCAACAATCCTGAGCGGTATAATTTTCTTGTCTCGCTGACAATGCGGGTCCATTATTCACCGAATGGTTCCTTCTCCCGCCCATTGACCTGCAGCGCTACCCACTGAGCTCGCTCATCTTCTCTGTCGCCTTGACCTGCTGCCGCCGGTGACCACCTGCCTCGGCGTGCCTCTGATTCCGTTCCGCCGCCCATAGCCTGTCCGCCTCCGCCCCTAGGTCCTCCAGTACCGCCGCCCCTATACCCTCTTCCGATCATCGACGTGCCGCTGCCACCGCGAGCTCCGGAACAAGGCCTACGCCGTCCGAGCCCAGGCCAAAGCAGCGGTTGAGCAGATCACACTACCCTTTCCTCTCATCTCGCATCCTGTTCGCTGGCAATCCCCGTCCAAGCTCGCGTCGCCGTCTTATGTCAAGCTGGTGGACACGTACAAGATCGAGGGCGGCGTCCAACGGCGTCGATGAGGGCGTACGCAATGGAGGCCTCGGTACGGTGCAAGAGCTCCTGCCACACGACCTGCGGCGCCTCGCTCGCCCTCCTCCAACAGTGCATGACGCTGCTCACACCCGTCCACCCATCGGCGCCGCGCTATGGCTGGGCAGCACATCTGGGCGAGGGCACAACCAGAAGGAGCACCTGCGTGAGCGGTGGCGCGATGGAGAAGCTACTTCTGGTGGGAGTCATGGCAAACGCTTTCGCGGCAAGTGCGGCGAGGCGGAATTGTCACGCCGTTCGTTCGAGCAGTTGGAGGTCGACGAGAGCACGAAGGCATCCTGGAGCTCGGTGCTCGCACCGGCATGAGGGCTGAGATCGCTGGGCTGACCGGCTGAGTGCCTCGAGTTGTACATGTGCGGCAGATGGAGATGGAGGCCGGCCGAGAGAGTTCACCGGCCAAGTCAACAGTTCCAGGAAAATCCCGATATGAACACTCAGGGTTTAAAATAGACTGGGATTTGAGAGTTCAGTGCGTCGATTGCCGGGATTAGAAGTTTTGGGTTCCATTTAGCTAACACCTACAAGTTCAAGGTTTATTTTTTTGAGGTAAACAAATAACATATTAGGTCAGCAAGCCGCCTCATTAAAAATCTTCCAGTCCCCTTCGGTATCCTGGTAAGGAAAAGAGTGCGTAAAGAACTTGCCGCCTCACAATCGCAGAATAGTTACATCATCTAGGAGGGGTTGGAGAAGAAAGCTAGGGGGTTCATCGACCCAATTACAGCCAGAATTTAAATTGTAACTATGCCTAGCAATATCATGAGCAACTTTATTCATCTCCCTCCTACAATGACCAAAATCCACAGTCCCTATACTGCCCGCAACTAACATAATCTCTGCGTAAATAGCTGTTGCTTCGTTCCAAATTTCTTCCTCCCCCGAGAAATATTGAAAAACCTCCAGGGAGTCCGATTCAGCTTCGACCATCGAATAACCCAGATTTTTTGCCAATTTCAGGCCATTGAGCATAGCCAGAGCCTCTGCCATATCAGCCGATGATACATGCGGTAATAGAGCACCCTCCGCCGCGAGGAAGAAGCCCTGTGCATTTCGAATTACCACTCCAGTAGCTCCCGCCTGGGCTTCAGAAAAAAAGCCTGCATCAACATTGATTTTGACATAACTACTTCTAGGTCTTACCCATTTCCTCTCTTCATTCGTGGTCTGATTCAGCTTTGCCCTCGCTGCATTAGCAGTAATAGCCCGGATCGATGTAATACAGTTTCAAACCGGCGGAACTTGTTCTCCATGTGATCGGCGTCTTCGCAGCCACCATATATACCATGCGGCCACTGCAACTAATTCTCTATGATTAAGCGATTCGAAGCCCACTAACTCACCTTGGTTTGAACTGAGCAAAGCCCCCAACGTCTCAGACCCTGATCTGCCTTGTACAATAGCTCTCTGTACCATATCAAACAGGCCCAGACCCTTCCAAATATTTTCCGCTTCTGAGCATTTAAAGATCATATGTAGCACATCCTCATCAGCCGTATTACAAACAGGGCATAGCCCATTATCACCAATATGCCGCCTAAATAAGATCGCCTTCAGTGGCAGCACCCCATGTAAAATACGCCAACCGTATATTTTAACTTTTGCCGAGACATCCAATTTCCATAAGATTTTCCAAATAATATTATTTATGGGCGTTCCTGCAATGAGGGATCTGCATGTAACTCCATTGAAAGCATGTCGCCATTCTGTATGATACGCAGAGCGAACGGAGAACCTCCCTGTTCTGGTGCCATGCCATGCGAGGAAATCATCAAAACCATCGATTACCACAGGAATTTGAATAATCCTATTTACATCAATTTGGTGAAAATTGTTATGGAGCAGATCCTGATCCCACTGACCTGTATAGGGGTCAATAAGTTCCGATACTTTTGTAAGGATACAATTTCCCCTTGGAGAAATAATTCTTCTATTTGGGTTGGTCGGTATCCAAGGGTCCCTCCATACGTGAATAGACTCACCCGATCCCACCCTCCAAATACATCCTCTTTTAAAAGTCTGAATACCCGCCACAATACTCTGCAAGGTAAAAGATGAGCCCGCCTTAGGCCCCGCTCTTAGGATATCCCCATCCGGGAAATATTTGGCGCGCAGCACTTTAGCACAAAGAGAATCAGGATCATCAATAATTCTCGAAACCTGCTTTGCAAGCATAGCAAGATTAAATGAATGGAAATCCCTAAAGCCCATACCTCCCTCTCTTTTTGGGAAACACATTTTCCACCAAGCATACCAGTGCATCTTTTTGCCTTTATCATCATCTCCCCACCAAAATTGTGCAATAATATTAGATATCTTTTTGCATATATTCTTGGGTAGAAGGAAGACCGACATGGCATAAACAGGGATGGATTGAATAACTGCCTTGATAAGGATTTCCTTTCCTCCAATAGATAGCATCTTCTCCTTCCATCCCTTAATCCTTTGGAGCACTCTTTCTACCAGATGCAAGAAGCAATCACTCCTATCCACACCCACAATAGCTGGGAGACCCAAATATTTATCCGATATCGCCTCCATATTGATATTCAGAGCAGTACATATATCAATTTTCACATCAACATTTGTATTAGGGCTGAAAAAAATACTAGATTTTTCCACACTCACCAATTGTCCCGAATTTGCACAATAGGATTCCAGTACTTGTTGCAACGAGATTGCATTGTTCAAATCTGCCTTCAAGAGAATCAGAGAATCATCAGCAAATAATAGGTGTGAAACTGATGGTGCATTCCTGCACACCTTGATTCCTTCTATGCCACCAATCTCCTCCTCGTGCAACAAACCACTAGATAAGCCTTCCGCACATAACATGAATAAGTAAGGGGATAGGGGATCCCCCTGGCGAATACCTCTTGTAGGAGTAAAACCCTCCGTCAACTGAGAATTATACCTCACAGAGTAAGAAACCGAAGTGACACAAGCCATAATTAAATCAACCCAACTTTCATGAAATCCAAGTCTGATCATCATCCTTCTCAGAAAACTCCATTCAACCCTATCATAGGCCTTGTGCATATCAAGCTTCACCGCACAAAGACCCCATTTTCCTTGTCTTTTATTTTTTATCTTATGCACACATTCATAGGCCACTAAGACGTTGTCCGTAATCAACCTTCCCGGTACAAAGGCACTTTGGGTAGGGGAAATAATATCCGGGAGTATCACCTTTAATCTTGCAGCTAACATCTTGGAGATAATCTTATACACAACATTACATAGGGAAATTGGTCGAAATTGGGATACCTCCTCTGGATTGTCTACTTTAGGAATTAGAACAATAATAGTTTCATTCCAGCTGGGTGGTATTACCTTATCATTGATCGCCTGTAGAACAGCAGCTGTGATATCATCTCCAATAAGATGCCAGAACTTCTTATAAAAAATCGCATGTAGTCCATCTGGGCCCGGAGCTTTAAGGTCGCCAATACTAAAAATGGCCTTTTTTACATCATCGGCCGTAAATGGAGCAATAAGCATATTATTCATGTCAGTAGAAACTTTCGGCCTAACTTTCTCCATGAAGCTAGGATCAAAGACCTGATTACCCGAGCTAAAAAGATCAGTAAAATAATTCTGAATCAAAGGGTTCAACAAGTTAGTACCTTCTATAAATTGACCTGTTGGATCCTTTAATTGTTTGATATGATTTCTCTTCTTTCGGGCATATGCAAAGCTATGAAAAAAACCAGTATTTTTATCCCCATTTTGAAGCCAATTTGCCCGCGAACGCTGGCACCATTTTATTTCCTCCTGTTCCAACAATTTCTCAATTAGCTTGGCAATCTGGTGCTTTTTCTGATCACTTTCTGGAGACATCATCAGCTCCTCTAACTCAAACTGGGCCTTCCGAATTGCTTTTTTCGGCTTTTTAAGAACCCGGCTATCCCAATCATGAAGCCCATCATGCATGGATTTCAGACTCTCATGCACGTCGATCGCATTCTCTCGAGCAGCTAACCATTTCTCCTTGACAATGTCACCAAACCCTGGCTCCTTTAGCCATTTTGCTTCAAAACATTTGGGATTCTGGATAATATGATTAGGCGGGATTGCATAAAACTCTGTATCCAGCAACAGCGGTCGATGATCTGAATGATTATACTGTAGGTGGACAATTGCAGCCTTCTCATGTAACATATTCCAGCTATGATTTGCAAGTCCACGGTCCAATCTTTCCCTCATAGATCCTCTATGCCAAGTAAATGGATCACCAATGTAGCCAATATCATCCAATTCACATTCATCGAGCGTGTCATGAAAAGCCTTTCTGAATCTTTCCGGCCGAATCCGACCCCCCTCTTTCTCATGAATATATAGAATCTCATTGAGGTCACCCATTATTAGCCAGGGGAGGGTATTCTGGCTATGGATACCCCGAATACGATCCCAGGTTTTGTATTTTTCAGCCCATTTAAACTCCCCATACATACCAGTAAAGCGCCACACTTTGTTCAGACCCTCGTCGATCTTTACATCAATATAATTAGGGCAAGCAAAGATTTGGTGCAGCTTAACCTCCTTCTTCAAGAACATAATAATACCCCCTTTTCTCCCATCACTTGGCTGTACTATAGAGGAGTCCATACATAATCTCCTTCCCAGACACTCTGTCGGATATCGATCAAGGTGGGTCTCCGACAAAAACACCACCTCGGGGTTATTCGCCTCTTAACATCCAGAAGCGCTAAGACTGCCGCGGTATTCCCCAAACCACGGCAGTTCCAGACTAATATCTTCATTGCGACCGGACAGGGTCCTCATGTGACCCCGCCGATCCTAGTGAGGAGGAGTTTGCTCCACCCTTGTTTGTGCGTTTCGCACGGTCTTTTTTCCCTTCCTTGGCTGCAATACCTTCAGTAGCACTTCCCCCTATATTCGCTGATGCAGCTCCATTGCCATTGTCTACATCAACAGGGTTACCCTCAGTCTCAAACCCATCTTTGCCCATCTCCAAAGACCTCTTAGCAAAGGCGTTGGCTGGATCTCTTTTGTCCACCTCCATATCCTTCTTTCCCGGGCTGCTAGCAGTGTCATCTACATCAGATTCTTTTGTATTTGCATTTGTCCCAGGCTCTTTTTGATTCGTGCCAGGAGAAGCCACTCCATCAACATAGGCCAATGCATTAAACCGCCAGCTTGAGTTGGTACCCTCACCTCTTCCTCCAAATCCATCCCTACCTCCCATTCTTCCACGACCAGAACCCTCGCCCATCCCTCGACCAGGGAAGCCCCCACGTCCACCTCCAACTCCTCGGCCAAACCAGGTATCCCAATCCGCCTTAAGAAACTCCCCCCACCTTAGCTTTTCTTCATCAAATTCCCCCGTGCCACATTCAAGATGAGAGTGACCAACCAAACCACAAGCCCCACAGAATCTTGGCATCTTCTCAAATTTTATGGGATAAATTTCACGAGTCCCCTCCCGAATTATGGAGACAAACCGAGCAAGGGGTTTCCTAACATCCAGTCTCACTTTTGCTCTAACAAAATTCCCGGCACCCATTACATTCAGTTGAGTTTCTACTACTTTGCCCACCTTCTTATCTGTCATATTCTTGATCGTCGGCTCTTGTCTGTAACCCACTGGAAGCTTGTGAATTTGAATCCAAGTGGTAAAGTAATTAAGATCAACTGTCTCAGGAAGAGAGAAACCATCATACTGTTCAATGGAAACCACCGATTGTCTAAACAGCCACGGACCCCCCTTCTCAACCTTTAACCAATCACCCAAACAAGAGCATTGGACTGTAAACAGATTATCTTCTAGATGATTGAATTTTATCTCCTTCGCTGGGCTCCAAGCCGTTCTCATATTATGTTCGAAAGCTTGAGGACTGAAAGAATTTGCAGTATGTACCTTGGCAAGTGCCATCTACTTCATCCCTTCCGCTGGAGCGCCCGCTTCCCCCTCATAGATGAAATCATCAAATTCGTCCTCATCAATTCCCAGGCGGAGAAGCATATCATCGATCTGCGCTCCCTTCTTCACTCCCGATCCTCCCGTCTCAGGTGCTGTATTCATCGGCGATGCCATGACAGAACCCCAAGGAACCCTAGACCACGAGCCTTCAAGAAGAACTAAACCCCGTCAAGAGGGATCTCCAAACCCTCGATCCAACCGAGAGCACACACCCGAACGATCAGGCAACTCCGATCCCGACCAGGCCGGCGGCGGAGGAGAGAAACCCTGCTCTAGTGATCGCCGATCGCCAGAGCCTTAGGTAAAAAAACGGTTCAACTTCCACAAACCACAATTTTTTACAAGTTCAAGGTTTAATTTGGACTTATTCTAAGTTTGTTCATGTTTTATATCGACCCGACGTTCCAAATCATGCTAGATTGATCGCGCGACGTCTGCGTGGCCCTGTGATGACTCGTACGCGCCGTTGATGTGTTTCATGCGTGAGAGGAGCACGCACGAGGAAGATCTGCCTTTGCGGTAAGTTATTTGCGTATTCCCATATTAGATGAGAGGATGACGTTAGTAGCCGCCGCCTCTTGAGAAAAGTCCTAGCCGCCCCTATTCAGCCTCCTCCATAGATCGGTTCCCCCTCCTCCGGCCGGCTTCGCCGTCGTCGGGAGGAGTGGGGAACCCGATCTATGAGTGGAGTTTTCAATAAAAGTAGTCTTTTCGGTAGTCTATGTTAGGCTTTTGGTCGCCGTTTTCTTGTTGGTTTCCCCGCAATGGAGATGGCATCGTCTGCAATAAGTGATCTTCGGTCTTTCGTTCGACGACGAGATCTCCTTCCCGACGTCAATGGTGGTGCTGAAAGATTACAATTATCTAGGTATGGGTGTTCAGATCTTACTTCGCCAGATCGATCTTGGATCTTTTCTCATGGTTGCCGCGAGGAGGATTATCCTCGCAGTTCTTGTCCCGGTTGCTACGTCCTCGACAATGGTGATTCGTATTCTCGGCTCTCCATCAACGTCGACAAGGCAGATCGGTTTTTATTCCCTGACATACTGGTGTTGGTACTCTTGCCGATGTTGATTGACTACTTTAATGGTTGCGCGCGTGCACGCAGCCTTGGCATTGCGGCTCAAATTAAAATTATGGGAGAACCTTCGTTGGTATTTACAGGTCTATGGTTTGTTATCTATCTTTGGCTGCCTTCAGAAAAGTACAAGATTATGTCTTGGAAGAAGAAAGAGTTTGAAGACCTCGAAGATTTGCTAGTATCTTTTAGACTTTATTTTGTAATCGCTGGAGACAACTCGTGTATCTCTACCATGTACTATTTGTTATTATGAATATATATGGTATTGATTGTCAAAAAAAAGATGAGAGGATGACGTCGCCTATCTGGAAACAATCTCCTACTCTTCCGGATCAGCATTCAGCACACAGCAACACTTAAGAATCCAAGGTAAACCCTAATGAATCAGATCAGATCGAACTCTAACTCAGAACTAGGCGAGATGTCCGGCGACGCCAATGCTGCCGTGCCCGCGCGCCTCCCGCAAGAAGCCCTGGAAAACATCCTGTTCCGCCTCCCGGCGAGCGATCTCCGCCGGTTCCGACGCGTTTGCAAAGAATGGCGCGATGTCATCTCCGATCCGATCTTCATCAAAGGACACCTGATCCAAGGACCGACGGCCCCAACGCACACCATTGTCTTCGTGCCGTCTTCCAAGCGCTCCACCAACAACAACGGGTTCCTGTTCGACGAGCGCTGGCAACTCACGGCGAGGTTCGCCGTCGGCGGATCGGAGACCATGATAGGGACGTGCAACGGCCTTCTCTGCTTCCACGACGGACTCCAATTCGCCATCAAGATCGTAGAACCCTTCACCGGCGAGACGATTACCCTGCCGGCGCCGACAGATTCGCTAGGGGCGCAGTACGCCGACTCTTACTGCTTCGGGTTCGACTCCACCGCGAGGCAATACAAGATCGTTCACAAAGGCATGTGCTTTCATCCGGGGCAGGCTCGTCATCATCTCAAAGTGTTGACGGTCGGAGCGGACAAGGACTGGAGGACCGTGAGCATTACCCGTAATAACTACAGCAGCTACCTGGCGTGCAACGGCGGAGCCGTGCACTGGAGCTCCCGCGAAATCGCAGGCATTACTCTGGTGTACGCGCGCTTCGATCTGGCGACGGAGGAGGTCACGTTGGTCGAATCTCATCTGGTTGACGGGTGGCCGATATCTTGCAAGCATCCATGGTGGCTGCGGCGGGGCGAGCCCTGTACCATCAGAATAAGGTGGTTGGCCGGCGAGTCGGACGACGGCTACTGGCCGCGTGACATGGATAGGATGAAGGCCATGGTGTTCCATACCGAGGCCCTAAAGCTGCCACGCGGGCGTCGTCTCCCGAGGCCGCACGCGCTGCAGCGGGAGCATCTGCTGCTGCAGGAGTCGAACGGCGCCCTGTACGCTCACAAGATCGTCAGCAGACATGCTCACGAACTTGAGGTTGGCTACGAAAAACTGCTGGTTGAGATTGGTAATGGCGTGCAGGAGGTGCCAGGGAAGAGCTTGCCGAGCGGACAGTTTGTTCGAGTTGACACTAGCCCGCCGTCGAGAAGACGACCAGTGGCTACAGCTTCGGGTGAGGTTATAAGCTCGTTCGCCTATGTTCCGACTGTATCTCCAGCTCCCTTGGCGCTCTATATAGGCACACGTGTCAACTGCGCACCAGCTCTGTGTGTTCAAGTTGCACAATCTTAAACAAGAATGAACAGTCAACTGAATTACATATCCGTTGGGCTTATCCTTCATGATTCATCATTTGGTTCGATGTGATAGTAGATACTACCTCTGTCATCTAAAAAAAAAGATACTACCTCTGTCCTATGTCTTAGTTTGTAGGCCTTGCACGAGTATCCTTAGGTCATAAATTTCACCGACGTACATATATTACAAAACATGCACCATTACAAAGATTAGATGATCTACTTTCTTATGATATAATTTTCTGTTGTACTTTATATTGTATAGGTCAAACTGCGGGTCTGCCCTCACTACGGGAAAAAAGCTCAGTGCCGTGCATGGGTCTTTGCCGTGTGCTTCCAGCGCCCTTTGCCGTGCGGAAGTTCGGCAATGAATTCTTTGCCGTGTGGCTCCGGGGCGACGCACGGCAAACAAATAGCGCACAGCAAAGCGCCAGCTCAGCGCTCGGCAAAGCAAGCAATACACGGCAAAGAATCCAAAAGCTCACGGCAAAGAAATCTGCACGGCAACGAGAGAGCCAAGGCGCACGGCAAAGCCGCGGGCACGGCAACGATGCCTTTGCCGTGCGTTTTTGCACGGCACAGAGGGCAGTTTCATTTCTTTTCCTTCTTTTGTAGTATTCATATTTATATTAATACTTATATTTGTTGTAAAATTAATTTTTACTTTTTGTAGACTATTTGTTAGTGTTACTTAATACAATCTGTACACCGATAAAACAAGTAATCTACATCTTCATCGACCCCTCCCCCAACATATCAGGGTTTCGGAGCAAATTAACGGGGGTTCGGTGTCTGCTAAGTGTTACCGCCCCCACATATTTGGAGCAATTTCTTGCAGCTTTACATCTTACACGACACTTCCAAACATATTCTAGGTCCACATGAAAGTTTGGCTGAGATTCAAGTGCTCCGGAGGTCTTCCCCCCCCCCCCAAACAGCGGTCTATATATGGGCCCGGCGGTCTACCCCCCTAGATTTCTCCGTGCGAGGTTCCACCAATGTACTTTTTTATAGGTTTAGTTTTTTAGGCCATATACACATGGAAAGCTAGGTTTGGCACACTTTGGCACATTATAGCCACGGGTATACCCGCAGCGGGACACTTCAGCCTACAAGTCGAGGAATCTTCCAAGTGTTATCGCCCGAAAGAGAGGAATCTCACACATGGGAGCTATGCCGTGCACCATTTGGTGAATAACACCTTCCAACACACTTTCACACATATCCTAGGTCCACTTGCAAGTTTTGGTGGCATTCCGGTGCCCCGGCGGTCATTCCCCCCCGATAACGGCGGCTCGCCCGCCTCGGGGGGTCTACCCCCCTAGATTTCACCGCGCGAGGTTCCACAAACATACTTTTTGATAGGTTTAGTTTTGTTAAGGCCATATACACATGGAAAGCTAGGTTTGGCACACTTTGGCACATTATAGCCACCGGTATACCCGCAGCGGGACACTTCAGCCTACAAGTCGAGGAATCTTCCAAGTGTTATCGCCCGAAAGAGAGGAATCTCACACATGGCAGCTATGCCTTGCACCATTTGTTGAATCACAGCTTCGAACACACTTTCACACATATCCTAGGTCCACTTGCAAGTTTTGGTGGCATTCCGGTGCCCCGGCGGTCATTCCCCCCCGATAACGGCGGTCTGCGTGCCTCGGGGGGTCTACCCCCCTAGATTTCACCGCGCGAGGTTCCACCAACATACTTTTTGATAGGTTTAGTTTTTTTAGGCCATATACACATGGAAAGCTAGGTTTGGCACACTTTGGCACATCATAGCCACCGGTATACCCGCAGCGGGACACTTCAGCCTACAAGTCGAGGAATCTTCCAAGTGTTATCGCCCGAAAGAGAGGAATCTCACACATGGGAGCTATGCCTTGCACCATTTGGTGAATCACACCTTCCAACACACTTTCACACATATCCTAGGTCCACTTGCAAGTTTTGGTGGCATTCCGGTGCCCCGGCGGTCATTCCCCCCGATAACGGCGGTCTGCGTGCCTAGGGGGGTCTACCCCCCTAGATTTCACCGCGCGAGGTTCCACCAACATAATTTTTGAAAGGTTTAGTTTTTTTTAGGAAATATACACATGGAAAGCTAGGTTTGGCACACTTTGGCACATTATAGCCACCGGTATACCCGCAACGGGACACTCCAGCCTGCAAGTCGAGGAATCTTCCAAGTGTTATCGCCCGAAAGAGAGGAATCTCACACATGGGAGCTATGCCTTGCACCATTTGGTGAATAACACCTTCCAACACACTTTCACACATATCCTAGGTCCACTTGCAAGTTTTGGTGGCATTCCGGTGCCCCGGCGGTCATTCCCCCCGATAACGGCGGTCTGCGTGCCTCGGGGGGTCTACCCCCCTAGATTTCACCGCGCGAGGTTCCACAAACATACTTTTTGATAGGCTTAGATTTGTTTAGGCCATATACACATGGAAAGCTAGGTTTGGCACACTTTGGCACATTATAGCCACCGTATATGATGACCCACAAGTATAGGGGGTGTATCGCAGTATCTTCGTTAAGTAAGAATGTCGATCCCAACGAGGAGCAGAAGGTGTTGAGAAGCAGTTTCGATGAAGGATTCACTGTAAATGCTCACATACAAGTATTCAGGGGGTTTTGATGTAACAGATGAATAAAGTACGAGTAAGTAAAGTGCGAGTAAGTAAAGTACGAGTAAGTATCTTCGATAAGTAAGAATGTCGATCCCAACGAGGAGCAGAAGGTGTTGACAAGCAGTTTCGATGAAGGATTCACTGTAAATGCTCACAGACAAGTATTCAGGGGGTTTTGATGTAACGGATGAATAAAGTACGAGTAAGTAAAGTGCGAGAGTAACAATTGCAGCGAGTGGCCCAATCCTTTTTAGCACAAAGAACAAGCCGGTTTGTTTACTTATAATGACCAAACGTTCTCGAGGACACACGGGATTTTAGTCTAGTGCTTTCGCTACATACGGCTAATTAATCTTCATTGTTTTGATAAGTGTTGTGTGGGTGAACCTATGCTAATGTACCGCCCTTCCTAGGACTAATACATACTTGTGATTATACCCCTTGCAAGCATCCGCAACTACAAGAAAGTAATTAAGATAAATCTAACCACAGACCTTAAACTCCGAGATCCTCGCGATCCCTCCCGCATCGATATACCAACGGGGGCTCGGGTTTCGTCACTCCGGCAACCCCGCAATTGGCAAACGAGTACAAGATGCATTCCCCTAGGCCCATAAAGGTGAAGTGTCGTGTAGTCGACGTTCACACGAAACCACTAGAAGAATAACACCACAACTTAAATATCATAACATTGAATATTACTCAACCATACTTCACTACTAACATTTAGACTTCACCCATGTCCTCAAGAACTAAACGAACTACTCACGAGACATCGTATGGAACATGATCAGAAGTGATATGATAATGAATAACAATCTGAACATAAACCTTGGTTCAACGGTTTCACTCAATAGCATCAATAACAAGTAGAAATCAACACCGGGAGAGTTTCCCCTATCAAACAATCAAGATCAAACCCAAATTGCTACAGCGGTGACGAGGTGCAGCGGTGGAGACGGCGGTGATGATGATGAAGATGATGGTGATGGTGATGGAGATGATGTCCAGCTCGATGGCGGTGACGATGGCGTCGATTTCCCCCTCCGGGAGGGAATTTCCCCGGCGGATTCCTGCCCGCCGGAGAGCTCTTTTCTCTCTGGTGTTCTCCGCCCCGCAGAGGTGGCTGTGACTCTTCGCGACGTACCCTCTCTGGCTTAGGTTTTCGGGACGAAGGAGTACGCGAAGAAAAGGAGGCGAGAGGGGGCTGTGGGCCCCCTCCTCACAGGGCGGCGCGCCCAGGGCAGGGCCCGCGCCGGCCTGTGAGGGGGGCCCATGGCGGCCCTCCTCAGCTCCCCCTTCTGGCTCCCTTCGTCATCTGGAAAAATAGGAGTTTTCGTGTAATTCCCGTCAATTGTTGATCTTCCGAAATATTGCGTTCTGACGATGCTTTTTCCAGCAGAATCCCGGCTCCGGTGCGCGATCCTCCAATAATCATGAATCATGCAAAATAGATGAAATAACATAAGTATTATCTCCAAATATGAAATATATCAATGAATAACAGCAAATTATGATATAAAATAGTGATGCAAATTGGACGTATCAACTCCCCCTAAGCTTAGACCTCGCTTGTCCCCAAGCGAAACTGAACTCGGTAAACAGGACCACATGTTTATGGAGTGAAGAGTCGATAAATCAAATACCGACAAGAAGCATCATATTCATTCACACAAGACATTCTAGTAAACAACTTCCTCATATAACTCAACTTGAAACAAGTATAAGGTAATCACAAATAAAGGTGCATAAGAAATCATAATTGGTGATGGCAAACTTTGTTCTTGGTCAAAGAACAGATAACAGATTATACTTATCTATTGAGCAGCGCTCTCATATTAAAGCCTATGTGGCTCATCTTGCATACTCAATCATAATTATCATTGATAACTTTCAAAGCTTCATTCATTCAGATAAAACTTGTACTGAACAAGGAAGAATAAAAGACATGATGAAGCAAATCACAATATAATAGTTTGATCACAACAACTAAAATGCTTGCTTGAGATGGAGGGAAATAGGTTTACTGACTCAACATAAAGTAAAAGACAGGCCCTTCGCAGAGGGAAGCAGGGATTAAATCATGTCCTAGAGCTTTTTCAGTTTTGAAATCATATAAAGAGAATAAAAGTAAAGTTTTGAGAGGTGTTTGTTGTTGTCAACGAATGGTAGCGGGTACTCTAACCCCTTGCCAAACAGACCTCCAAAGAGCGGCTCCCATGAAGGACGTTTTCTCTACCAGCAAGGTAGATCATCCCTCTTCTCTTTTGTTTACACATGTACTTTAGTTTATTTAAGGACGACACTCCCCCCAACCTTTGCTTGCACAAGCCATGGCTAACCGAATCCTCGGGTGCCTTCCAACAATCTCATACCATGGAGGAGTGTCTATTGCAAAATTAAGTTGCTTACTGATGAATCAGAGCAAAACATGTGAAGAGAGTTATTAATGAAAGTTGATTAATTGGGGCTGGGAACCCCGTTGCCGACTCTTTTTGCAAAATTATAGGATAAGTGGATGAAACCACTAGTCCATTAGTGGAGGCTGCCTAACAAGATTGAAAGATAAAACACCACATACTTCCTCATGAGCTATAAAACATTGACACAAATAAGAAGTAATAAGTTTTGAATTGTTTAAAGGTAGCACATGAAGTATTTACTTGGAATGGCAGGAAATACCATGCAGTAGGTAGATATGGTGGACACAAATGGCATAACTTTGGGTTCAGGTTTGGATGCACGAGAAGCATTCCCTCTCAGTACAGGTCTTTGGCTAGCAAGGTTAATTAGCAAGCATAAGAGTCGAGGGAAACAAACGAATATAAATGTGATAGAAACAATCATGCATCTTTCTTGTAAGCACAAACAATCTTAACTTCAGAATAATAAGCTATGAGCTAACAAGAAAGGAAGACAATGAAACAACTATATGTATTTCTCTTTTCTACTTAAACCTCAAGGTGTTGTTGCTATTGACCAATGCTAAGTTTGCCAAAACCAAATAGATTTACTCAATGCTCCCAAAGTGGTACCAATACTAAAATCAAGATCAATCATATAATAGAGATTGCAAACTAAAATAAGGTGTGCAATATGTAAATGATAAGACTTCTCATTAATATTTCATATTGATAACTCACACCAAGGGATACATAGACAACCAACTAAAGGAGAGATACTTCCAAACTGCAACCCATCTTATATGATAACTTCTCTACTCATGATATGACACTACTTGATAGTAAAAAGTAAAAGGTATTGATGATGTGATACCGCGGCACTCCCCCAAGCTTGGAACAAACCAAGGGGATGCCAATACCGATGATGAAACAATCCTTTGGCGATGGTGGTGATGAATTCCCGTCTTCAGACTTCCAGGGATCCGGGGGATTATATAGTAAAATTTTTCACAACAAACGGAAAGTACCAGGTCGAACCAGAGTCGGAGAGGGGCGACGAGGCGGTGTCCTCATAGGGCGGCACGGCCAGGCTGGGGCCCGCGCCGGCCTATGGGGGCACGCCCTCGTGCGTCTCCTCCACTCCGTTTCGATCTCGTAATTTTTCATATTTTCCAAAAACAGCAAAAACATTGTTCGGAAAGTAAATTGCGAACTTTTTATTACCTGTACTGTTACCTATTCAAAGTCGAGTTCTGGCGGACTGTCAATTTGACCTTTGATGAAGGCCTCCGGTGTTTCCACTCGAATAACATCAACATCTACATTATAAGAATCACCTGAGATATAATGCTTGAGTCTTTGTCCATTCACCACTTGCGTGGCGTTGCCTTGGAGAGAACTAATTTTAATTGCTCCCGATCGATACACCTCCTCAACAACATATGGTCCTTCCCATTTCGAGAGTAATTTCCCTGCAAAGAATCCGAGACGAGACCGATACAATAGGACTTTATCCCCAATATTAAACTCTCTTTTGATAATCCTTCTATCATGCCATTTCTTAACTTTCTCTTTAAAGAGTTTAGCATTTTCATAAGCTTCACTTCTCCATTCATCTAGAGAACTTAATTGTAGCAACCTCTTATTACCGGCTAGTTTAGGATCTTTATTTAGTTCTCTAACAGCCCAATAAGCTTTGTGCTCTAGTTCTAAAGGTAAATGACAAGCTTTCCCATAAACCATTTTATAAGGTGACATTCCCATGGGGTTTTTATAAGCAGTTCTATAAGCCCATAGTGCTTCCTTCAATTTACTAGCCCAATTCTTTCTAGTTTTATTAACGGTCTTTTGCAAGATAGATTTAATTTCTCTATTTGATAGTTCTACTTGCCCACTAGTTTGAGGATGATAAGCGGAAGCAATTCTATGATTAATACCATATTTAGCAAGAGTTTTTCTAAAACCACCATGAATAAAATGAGAACCTCCATCTGTCATAATATATCTAGGAACTCCAAATCTAGGAAAAATAATATCTAAAAGCATTCTTAAAGAGGTCTCACCATCAACACTTTTTGTAGGTATGGCTTCCACCCATTTAGTAACATAATCAACAAGCAACAAGTATATGAGTGTTACCTTTCGAAGAGGGAAAAGGTCCCATGAAGTCAAATCCCCAACAATCAAACGGTTCAATAACAAGAGTATAATTCATAGGCATTTCATTGCGTCTGGAGATATTACCAACCCTTTGACATTCATCACAAGATAAAATAAACTTCCTTGCATCTTTGAAGAGAGTTGGCCAATAAAAACCTGATTGTAGAACCTTTTGCGCGGTTCTATCTCCGGCGTGATGTCCTCCATAAGCACTACCATGACATTTACTCAATATCTCTTGTTGTTCATATTCGGGAACACATCTTCGCGAATACCATCCACTCCTTCTTTATATAAGTGTGGGTCATCCCAAAAATATTGCCTCAAGTCATAAAAGAATTTCCTCCTTTGCTGAGCTGAAAAGGTTGGAGGCAAGTACTTGGAAACAATAAAGTTAGCATAATCAGCGTACCAAGGACTGTCTCGCGAGCTCACCTTTATTACAGCCAATTGTTCATTTGGAAAACTATCATTAACAGGAACAGGATCATAAGCAATATTTTCCAATCTAGACAAATTATCAGCGACAGGATTATTAGCACCTTTCCTATCTACAATATGTAAATCAAATTCTTGCAAAAGAAGTACCCATCTAATAAGCCTTGGCTTAGCATCTTTCTTTGTCATAAGGTATCTAATTGCAGCATGATCAGTATGAATTGTAACTTTTGAATCAACAATATAAGATCTAAATTTATCACAAGCAAAGACTACAGCTAACAATTCTTTTTCAGTAGTAGCATAATTTCTTTGAGTAGCATCAAGAGTTTTACTAGCATAATGAATAACATTCAGTTTTTTATCTACTCGCTGTCCAAGAACAGCGCCTACAGCAAAATCACTAGCATCACACATAATTTCAAATGGTAAATTCCAATCAGGAGGTTCAACTATAGGGGCAGTTGTTAAGGCTTTCTTTAGAGCTTCAAAAGCTTCCTTACAATCATCATCAAAAACAAAAGGTACATCTTTTTGAAGAAGATTAGTAAGAGGCTTTGAAATCTTAGAAAAATCTTTAATAAATCTCCTATAAAACCCAGCGATGACCAAGAACACTACGAATACCTTTAACATCCCTAGGATAGGGCATCTTCTCAATTGCTTCAACTTTAGCTCTATCAACTTCAATACCTCTCTCGGAAATTTTATGTCCCAATACAATTCCTTCATTAACCATAAAGTGGCATTTCTCCCAATTAAGAACAAGGTTAGTTTCTTCACATATCTGCAAAACTTTATCAAGGTTTCGCAAGCAACTATCAAAAGAATTCCCATAGACAGAAAAATCATCCATGAATACCTCTACAATACTCTCACAAAAGCCATGAAAAATAGCAGACATGCATCTTTGAAAAGTAGCAGGAGCATTACATAAACCAAAAGGCATACGCCTATAAGCATAAGTTCCATAGGGACAAGTGAAATTGGTTTTCTCTTGATCTTTAGTTTTAACAGCAATTTGTGAAAACCCAGAATAACCATCAAGAAAGCAAAAATGAGTATTTTTAGATAACCTTTCTAACATTTGATCAATAAAAGGCAAAGGGTAATGATCTTTCTTAGTAACCTTATTAACTTTTCGATAATCAATGCACATTCTATAACCTACAACTACTCTTTGAGGTATGAGCTCATCATTATCATTAGGCACAACAGTCATTCCTCCTTTCTTAGGAACGCAATGCACAGGACTAACCCATCTACTATCAGCAATAGGATATATAATACCAGCTTCAAGGAGTCTTAATACCTCATTTCTTACCACATCCTTCATCTTAGGAATTAGACGACGCTGAGGTTCAACAACCAGGCTTCGCATCATCTTCCATATTAATGGCGTGTTGGCAAATAGAGGGAGAAATCCCCTTCAAGTCATCAAGAGTGTAGCCAATAGCACCTCGGTGTTTCTTTAGTATTTCCAATAACCTTTCTTATTCAAGCTCTGAAAGCTTAGAACTAATAATAACAGGATATATTTTCTTATCATCAATATGAGCATATTTAAGATTATCAGGTAATGGTTTTAAATCAAAGACAGGATCTTCCTTTGGTGGTGGTGTTGTACCCAAGTCTTCCACCGGTAAATCATGCTTAAGAATAGGTTGACGAATGAAAATTTCATCAAGCTCATTTCTTTCTTCCATAAAAACTTCACTCTCACTATTCTCCAAATGTTGCTGCAAAGGATTATTAGGAGCAAGAGCAATAGATGCACACTGTTCAACTTTAAAATCACTATTAGGCGAATCAGCTTTATAAGGAGTTTTGGCAAATTTAAAGAAGTTAAACTCATAAGATTCACCAGCAAATTTAGTCAAAATTTTCTCTTTATTGCAATCTATAATAGCTCCACAAGTATTTAGAAAAGGTCTACCAAAAATGATAGGACAATATTTACTAGCAGCAGAACCAAGTACCAAAAAGTCAGCAGGATATTTAATCTTACCACATAGAACTTCCACATCTCGAATAATACCAATTGGAGAGATAGTTTCTCTATTAGCCAGCCGAATAACCACATCAATATCTTCAAGTTCACAAGAACCAATTTCGTGCATAATCTCCGTGTAAAGCTCATAAGGAATAACACTAATACTTGCACCAATATCACATAATCCATAATAACAATGATCACCAATTCTAACAGATAGCATAGGAACACTAGCTTTCCTAGACTTATTAGGATGCGAAACAATATTAGAGGCATCTTCATAGAAAATAATATGACCATCCTCCACATTTTCAGTCACAAGATCTTTAACAATTGCAATAACGAAGTTCAACTTTTATTTGTTCTTCGGGTTCTATAGGTTTCTTTTCACTTTTATGAACCGCACTATTTATAATAGAGTACTCCTTCATTTTAGCAGGGAAAGGAGTTTTTTCAATATAAGCTTCAGGAATAACATGATCAACAGTTTCAACTAGAACACATTTATTTATAGATGAATCAATTTTATCTTTATACGGTTCATGATACTTATCAAAGTTCTTCTTAGGCAATTCATAATGAGAAGCAAAAGCTTTATAAAGATTTGCAGCAACTTGAGAATCAAGACCATAAGTAGCACTCATATTACGAAATTTATCGGTATCCATAAAAGCTTCAATGCATTTATAATCATAATTTACACCTCGATTCTCTATCCTTGTCGTTCTCCCATCCTTCGGTATTTTCTTGGATCCGATTAAGAAGGTCCCTTTTAAACTCTTCCTTGTTGCGTGTAAATGATCCGGAACAAGAAGTATCCAGCAAGGTCTTGTCTTGAAAAGAAAGTCTTGCATAGAAATTATCAATAATAATATTACCAGGAAGCTCATGAATGGGGCATTTGAGCATTAAAGACTTCAATCTCCCCCACGCTTGGGCAATACTCTCTCCTTCATGAGGCCAAAAATTATATATGCGATTCCGATCTTTGTGAATCTCACTTGGAGGATAGAACTTAGAATAAAACCGGGGCACAATATCATTCCATTCAAGAGAATCCCCATTATCCGAGTAATTTATACCAATGCGCCGCTTTACCAGACAGCAATACAGAGAATAGTTTCTTCCTCACTTCATCCATAGAAATACCTGCACACTTGAATAAACCGCATAATTCATGTAAGAACAGTAAATGATCTCCAGGGTGGACAGTTCCATCACCTGTATAACGGTTACCCACTACACGTTCAATAATTTTCATAGGTATTTTGTATGGTATTTCTTCCTTACCTGGTGCCTCATCCACTACCTTTGCAGTAGTAGTAGATTTCCCAAATAAACACTCAAGAGAAGATCTCTCCATAATGAGTTATAGCAGCGACAGTAAATAAAATCAGCACAAACAGGTAGAAATTTCCCTTACCAATTCCACTTACCAATAGCGTTTCACTCCCCGGCAACGGCGCCGGAAAATAGTCTTGATGACCCACAAGTATAGGGGTGTATCGTAGTATCTTCGATAAGTAAGAATTTCGATCCCAACGAGGAGCAGAAGGTGTTGACAAGCGGTTTCGATGAAGGATTCACTGTAAATGCTCACGTGACAAGTATTCGGGGGGTTTTGATGTAACGGATGAATAAAGTACGAGTAAGTAAAGTGCGAGAGTAAAAATTGCAGCGAGTGGCCCAATCCTTTTTAGCACAAAGGACAAGCCGGTTTGTTTACTTATAATGACCAAACGTTCTCGAGGACACACGGGATTTTAGTCTAGTGCTTTCGCTACATACGGCTAATTAATCTTCATTGTTTTGATAAGTGTTGTGTGGGTGAACCTATGCTAATGTACCGCCCTTCCTAGGACTAATACATACTTGTGATTATACCCCTTGCAAGCATCCGCAACTACAAGAAAGTAATTAAGATAAATCTAACCACAGACCTTAAACTCCGAGATCCCGCGATCCCTCCTCGCATCGATATACCAACGGGGGCTCAGGTTTCGTCACTCCGGCAACCCCGCAATTGGCAAACGAGTACAAGATGCATTCCCCTAGGCCCATAAAGGTGAAGTGTCGTGTAGTCGACGTTCACACGAAACCACTAGAAGAATAACACCACAACTTAAATATCATAACATTGAATATTACTCAACCATACTTCACTACTAACATTTAGACTTCACCCATGTCCTCAAGAACTAAACGAACTACTCACGAGACATCATATGGAACATGATCAGAAGTGATATGATAATGAATAACAATCTGAACATAAACCTTGGTTCAACGGTTTCACTCAATAGCATCAATAACAAGTAGAAATCAACACCGGGAGAGTTTCCCCTATCAAACAATCAAGATCAAACCCAAATTGCTACAGCGGTGACGAGGTGCAGCGGTGGAGACGGCGGTGATGATGATGAAGATGATGGTGATGGTGATGGAGATGATGTCCAGCTCGATGGCGGTGACGATGGCGTCGATTTCCCCCTCCGGGAGGGAATTTCCCCGGCGAATTCCTGCCCGCCGGAGAGCTCTTTTCTCTCTGGTGTTCTCCGCCCCGCAGAGGCGGCTGTGACTCTTCGCGACGTACCCTCTCAGGCTTAGGTTTTCGGGACGACGTATCCTCCAATAATCATGAATCATGAAAAATAGATGAAATAACATAAGTATTATCTCCAAATATGAAATATATCAATGAATAACAGCAAATTATGATATAAAATAGTGATGCAAATTGGACGTATCAGTATACCCGCAGCGGGACACTTCAGCCTACAAGTCGAGGAATCTTCCAAGTGTTATCGCCCGAAAGAGAGGAATCTCACACATGGCAGCTATGCCTTGCACCATTTGGTGAATCACACCTTCCAACACACTTTCACACATATCCTAGGTCCACTTGCAAGTTTTGGTGGCATTCCGGTGCCCCGGCGGTCATCCCCCCCCCTCGATAACGGCGGTCTGCGTGCCTCGGGGGGTCTACCCCCCTAGATTTTACCGCGCGAGGTTCCACCAACATAATTTTTGATAAGTTTAGTTTTTTTAGGCCATATACACATGGAAAGCTAGGTTTGGCACACTTTGGCACATTATAGCCACCGGTATACCCACAGCAGGACACTTCAGCCTACAAGTCGAGGAATCTTCCAAGTGTTATCGCCCGAAAGAGAGGAATCTCACACATGGGAGCTATGCCTTGCACCATTTGGTGAATCACACCTTCCAACACACTTTCACACATATCCTAGGTCCACTTGCAAGTTTTGGTGGCATTCCGGTGCCCCGGCGGTCATTCCCCCCCGATAACGGCGGTCTGCGTGCCTCGGGGGGTCTACCCCCCTAGATTTCACCGCGAGAGGTTCCACCAACATACTTTTTGATAGGTTTAGTTTTTTTTAGGCCATATACACATGGAAAGCTAGGTTTGGCACACTTTGGCACATTATAGCCACCGGTATACCCGCAGCAGGACACTTCAGCCAACAAGTCGAGGAATCTTCCAAGTGTTATCGCCTGAAAGAGAGGAATCTCACACATGGGAGCCATGCCTTTCACCAATGGTGAATCTCACCTTCCACCACACTTTCACACATATCCTAGGTCCACTTGCAAGTTTTGGTGGCATTCCGGTGCCCCGGCGGTCATTCCCCACCGATAACGGCGGTCTGCGTGCCTCGGGGGGTCTACCCCCCTAGATTTCACCGCGCGAGGTTCCACCAACATACTTTTTGATAGGTTTAGTTTTTTTAGGCCATATACACAAATGGAAAGCTAGGTTTGGCACACTTTGGCACATTATAGCCACCGGTATACCCGCAGCGGGACACTTCAGCCTACAAGTCGAGGAATCTTCCAAGTGTTAACGCCCGAAAGAGAGGAATCTCACACATGGGAGCTATTCCTTGCACCATTTGGTGAATAACACCTTCCAACACACTTTCACACATATCCTAGGTCCACTTGCAAGTTTTGGTGGCATTCCGGTGCCCCGACGGTAATTCCCCCCCGATAACGGCGGTCTGCGTGCCTCGGGGCGTCTACCCAACTAGATTTCACCGCGCGAGGTTCCACAAACATACTTTTTGATAGGTTTAGTTTGTTTAGGCCATATACGCATGTACAGCTAGGTTTGGCACACTTTGGCACATTATAGCCACCGGTATACCCGCAGCGGGACACTTCAGCCTACAAGTCGAGGAATCTTCCAAGTGTTATCGCCCGAAAGAGAGGAATCTCACACATGGCAGCTATGCCTTGCACCATTTGGTTAATCACAGCTTCCAACACACTTTCACACATATCCTAGGTCCACTTGCAAGTTTTGGTGGCATTCCGGTGCCCCGGCGGTCATCCCCCCCCGATAACGTCGCGTGCCTCGGGGGTCTACCCCCTAGATTTCACCGCGCGAGGTTCCACCAACATACTTTTTGATAGGTTTAGTTTTGTTTAGGCCATATACACATGGAAAGCTAGGTTTGACACACTTTGGCACATTATAGCCACCGGTATACCCGCGACGGGACACTTCAGCCTACAAGTCGAGGAATCTTCCAAGTGTTATCGCCCGAAAGAGAGGAATCTCACACATGGGAGCTATGCCTTGCACCATTTGGTGAATCACACCTTCCAACATACTTTAACACATATCCTAGGTCCACTTGCAAGTTTTGGTGGCATTCCGGTGCCCCGGCGGTCATTCCCCCGATAACGGCGGTCTGTGTGCCTCGGGGGGTCTACCCCCTAGATTTCACTGCGCGAGGTTCCACCAATATAATTTTTGATAGTTTTAGTTTTGTTTAGGCCATATACACATGGAAATCTAGGTTTGGCACACTTTGGAACATTATAGCCACCGGTATACCCGCAGCAGGTCACTTTAGCCAACAAGTTGAGGAATCTTCCAAGTGTTATCGCCTGAAAGAGAGGAATCTCACACATGGGAGCCATGCATTGCACCATTTGGGGAATCACACCTTCCACCACACTTTCACACATATCCTAGGTCCACTTGCATGTTTTGGTGGCATTTCGGTGCCCCGGCGGTCATTCCCCCCGATAACGGCGATCTGCGTGCCTCGGGGGGGTCTACCCCCTAGATTTCACCGCGCGAGTTCCACCAACATACTTTTTGACAGGTTTAGTTTTGTTTAGGCCATATACACATGGAAAGCTAGGTTTGGCACATTTTGGCACATTATAGCCACGGGTATACCCGCAGCGGGACACTTCAGCCTACAAGTCGAGGAATCTTCCAAGTGTTATCGCCCGAAAGAAAGGAATCTCACACATGGGAGCTATTCCTTGCACCATTTGGTGAATAACACCTTCCAACACACTTTCACACATATCCTAGGTCCACTTGCAAGTTTTGGTGGCATTCCGGTGCCCCGGCGGTCATTCCCCCCGATAACGGCGGTCTGCGTGCCTCGGGGGGTCTACCCCCTAGATTTCACCGCGCGAGGTTCCAACAATATACTTTTTGATAGGTTTAGTTTTGTTTAGGCCATATACACATGGAAAGCAAGGTTTGGCACACTTTGGCACATTATAGCCACCGGTATACCCGCAGCAGGACACTTCAGCCAACAAGTCGTGGAATCTTCTAAGTGTTATCGCCTGAAAGAGAGAAATCTCATACATGGGAGCCATGCCTTGCACCATTTGGTGAATCACACCTTCCACCACACTTTCACACATATCCTAGGTCCACTTGCAAGTTTTGGTGGCATTCCGGTGCCCCGGCGGTCGTTCCCCCCCGAAAACGGCGGTTTGCGTGCCCTCGGGGGGGTCTACCCCCCTAGATTTCACCGCGCGAGGTTCCACCAACATACTTTTTGATGGGTTTAGTTTTGTTTAGGCCATATACACATGGGAAGCTAGGTTTTGCACACTTTGGCACATTATAGCCACCGGTATACCCGCAGCGGGACACTTCAGCCTACAAGTCGAGGAATCTTCCAATCGTTATCGCCTGAAAGAGAGGAATGCCACACATGGGAGCTATGACTTGCACCATTTGGTGAATCACACCTTCCACCAAAGTTTCACACATATCCTAGGTCCACTTGCAAGTTTTGGTGGCATTCCGGTGCTCTGGCGGTCATTCCCCCCCCCCCCGATAACGGCGGTCTGCGTGCCCTCGGGGGGTCTACCCCCCTAGATTTCACCGCGCGAGGTTCCACCAACATACTTTTTGATAGGTTTAGTTTTTTTAGGCCATATACACATTGAAAGCTAGGTTTGGCACACTTTGGCACATTATAGCCACCGGTATACCCGCAGCAGAACACTTCAGCCAACAAGTCGAGTAATCTTCCAAGTGTTATCGCCTAAAAGAGAGGAATCTCACAAATAGGAGCCATGCCTTGCACCATTTGGTGAATCACACATTCCACCACACTTTCACACATATCCTAGGTCCACTTGCAAGTTTTGGTGGCATTCCGGTGCCCCGGCGGTCGTTCCCCCCCGAAAACGGCGGTCTGCGTGCCCTCGGGGGGTCTACCCCCCTAGATTTCTCCGCGCGAGGTTCCACCAACATACTTTTTGATAGGTTTAGTTATGTTTAGGACATATACACATGGGAAGCTAGGTTTTGCACACTTTGGAACATTATAGCCACCGGTATACCCGCAGCGGGACACTTCAGCCTACAAGTCGAGGAATCTTCCAAGTGTTATCGCCTGAAAGAGAGGAATGCCACACATGGGAGATATGCCTTGCACCATTTGGTGAATCACACATTCCACCACACTTTCACACATATCCTAGGTCCACTTGCCAGTTTTGGTGGCATTCCGGTGCTCTGGCGGTCATTCCCCCCCGATAACGGCGGTCTGCGTGCCCTCGGGGGGTCTACCCCCCTAGATTTCACCGCGCGAGGTTCCACCAACATACTTTTTGATAGGTTTAGTCTTGATTAGGCCATATACACATGGGAAGCTAGGTTTTGAACACTTTGGCACATTATAGCCACCGGTATACCCGCAGCGGGACACTTCAGCCTACAAGTCGAGGAATCTTCCAAGTGTTATCGCCTGAAAGAGAGGAATCTCACACATGGGAGCTATGACTTGCACCATTTGGTGAATAACACCTTCCAACACACTTTGACACATATCCTAGGTCCAGTTGCAAGTTTTGGTGGCATTCCGGTGCCCCGGCGGTCATCCCCCCCCGATAACAGCGGTCTGCTTGCCTCGGGGGGTCTACCCCCCTAGATTTCACCGCGCGAGGTTCCACCAACATACTTTTTGATAGGTTTGGTTTTTTTAGGCCATATACACATGGAAAGACAGGTTTGGAACCATTTGGCACATTATAGCCACCGGTATACCCGCAACGGGACACTTCAGCCTACAAGTCGAGGAATCTTCCAAGTGTTATCGCCCGAAAGAGAGGAATCTCACACATGGGAGCTATGCCTTGCACCATTTGGTGAATCACACCTTCCAACACACTTTGACACATATCCTAGGTCCACTTGCAAGTTTTGGTGGCATTCCGGTGCCCCGGCGGTCATTCCCCCCTCGATAACGGCGATCTGCGTGCCTCGGGGGGTCTACCCCCCTAGATTTCACCGCGCGAGGTTCCACCAACATACTTTTTGATAGGTTTGGTTTTGATTAGTCCATATACACATGGAAAACAAGGTTTGGCACACTTTGGCACATTATAGCTACCGGTATACCCGCAGCAGGACACTTCAGCCTACAAGCTAGTCGAGGAATCTTCCAAGTGTTATCGCCCGAAAGAGAGGAATGTCACACATGGGAGCAATGCTTTGCACCATTTGGTGAATCACACCTTCCACCACACTTTCACACATATCCTAGGTCCATATGCAAGTTTTGGTGGCATTCCGGTGCTCCGGCGGTCATTCCCCCCGATAACGGAGATCTGCGTGCCTCGGGGGGTCTACCGCCCTAGATTTCACCTTGCCGGCGCACCATGATTCTGCCGCGCCGGTGGAAAACACCTTGCCGGCGCACCATGATTCTGCCGCGCCGGTGGAAAGTGGTGCCGGCGCACCACTTTGTCGCCGCGCCGGCGATGATGGCACACTGCCGGCGCACCAGCAAGGAATGCTGCACCGGCGACAAAATGAATCCGTGTAGTTTCAAAATATCATTAAATAATACACATGTTAAAATACAGGTTTCATATAATTTTGAAATAAATTTGAATCTTTAAATGGTGAAGAAAAAAATTTATTGTACCAAAGCGCACGACAAAGGTGACTTTGCACGACAAAGAGCTCTTTGCCGTGTACAGGCACACGGCAAAGGTGGAGCAACAGGCGCATGGCAAAGGCCAGCGCCACGGCAAAGAGCCAATCATTATCTGCCAGCTCGACCGGCCATAGGAGGCCACTCTGAGCCACACACACACACACGCACACGCGCCCGTCTCCCTCGCCCCCGGCCTGCTGCCCCCCGCGCGCGCCGCCTCCTCGCCCGGCCCGCCATCGCGCCGCCGCCCCCGCCGCCTCGCCGCCGTGCCTCCCGGCCACCGCCCCTCCCGCGCCTCGCAGCCTCCCCTCCTGCAAACCCGTGCCCCCGATGCGCCTCCCGGCCACCTCCTCCCGTCGCGCCGCCACCGCCTCACCGCCCCGCTCGCCAGCCCCTCCTCCCAGCTCGCCGACGCACCGGCAGCGTCCTCCTCCCACCTCGCCACCCCGCGCCAGATCCCCTCCTCCGGCTCGCCAACAGATCGAGTACGCGCGCCCCGGCCCCGATTTCGTCCCTGCATATATGCAGCTTAGTTTAGGACCCGGCCTGCAGCTTAGTTTAGGATTTAGTGTATTTAGGATTGATTGGATTTAGTGTAGTTTAGTTTATGATTTAGTGTAGGATTTTTAAAATTAGATTTAGTGTAGGATTTTTAAAAATAGGATTTAGTGTAGGATTTTTAAAAATAGGTTAAAAATAGGGCAATGTAGAAAAAAAAAGATAATGTGCTGCAAGCAAATTATAAGTAATAGTTGTCAAAAAAAATTTGTGTTCGCTTCCATTAGTAATTCATTTTCTCCATTTCAGGCGATGCTTCGAGGAGGACACGGGGGGCAGCGTCGCGAGGGTCTCTGAGGGGGCGTCCCGGATCTTCTTCGAGGTGGACACGGGGGGCGGCGTCGCGGGGGTCTTTGAGGGGGCGTCCCGGATCTTCTTCACCGATTCGCTCACGCGTCAAGGGTAAAAATCTCGCCCCTATGTACCTAGGTTTTTTTTTGGGTCTAGATCACCAAGTATGTTGCGTTACCTAGGCGTCTCTTCCCGACCGTAAGGGTTACGCGGATAAATATGCATTTGTGGTCTCGCATATTATGAACCGTAACTCTTACGGCATTTATCGGGATAGTCGGTGGATGCGTAGTTGGGTACGTTCTTCCTGCTCTACCCCGATCCGAGTTAGGATTTCGGCAGCGCCTCCCCGTTGTTCTCCGGATGCACACCCCTCTCGGCTTTTTGGCGAGACGTGTATCGGGAGAGCAGCGGGGAGGTGCTGCCGAAATTCTGTCTCGGATCAGGGTAGAGCAGGGAGAACGTACTCAATCTACGGATCCGGCGGCTGCTAGGAGCCCACCCAGTAGAGATTCAGGTTGATGCATGCGTAAAAAAGAAGAAAAAAAATGCGGATCATGTTTGATATAAATTCTAAGTTCGTCTGTTTTGGTGTTGATTAGAGGATGGATAACCGTGACTGGATGTACGATGGCAGAATCGATCCGTGGAAATATACTGAGGAATGGGGAGAAAAGACCAAGCAGTTCGTGGACAGGGCGTTTGACATCCCTAGCAGACCTAGGACAGTTTTTTGCCCTTGTAGTAAGTGCGCTAACCAAAAAACACAGGACAAGGAAACTATGAGTCTTCACCTGATCAAGTCCGGGTTCAAACCGTCCAACAAGATTTGGACTTTTCATGGAGAAAAGGCGAAGAAACGTGCTAGGAAGGAGGTGCGGCAGATCCAGCCTACGAGAGAATATGATACTGGGTTTGATAGGTGCCTAGAGAACTTGGCTAATGGGAGGAGAATGCCCAGCCACGGCGACTTCGTACCCCTTCTCCTAGTCCTCCCCCAGCCGAGGATGATGACGAGGAGCACTGGGGTGGGGAGGACGAGGAGGACGGTGAGGAGCACGGTGGGCAGGATGAGGAGGACGGTGGGGGGGACGGTGGGGAGGACCTCGAGGAGGATGAGGGGTTGGGGGGTTTGCCGCAGGAGCTAGACCCAGACCTAGTTTGGTATCCGCCGGCGGAGGAGGTGTACGTTGCAGCCGAGGAGAGGCTGGAACCATGGGACAAGAAGCCGTATAAGCGCGGGATTACGAAACTCCCCAAGCTAAAAACTTGGGCCTTCCGCGATGTTGTTCTCGTGCCCGCTGGAAAGAGGTACATGCTGATTTTGGCATTCCATTATTGAAATTTTTATCATAATACAAATTTTTATCACATGCATACCGATTTTGACATTTCGTTGTGCAACATGTTCAAGTATGGTGACCCGAGAAGGAAGCCGACACGTGAGTACTCGAACATCCTTGGAGGCCTAATTAGGAAGCATTTCCCTGGGATTGTCAATCTCCCTAGTGGTGGCCGCGATGTGGCTTGGACTTGGAAGCACTACAGCTACGCGGAAGATCCTAGCGGCAAGTACAACAACATTCAAGAGCGGGTTGTCCGCCACTTCTGGGTACGTGACTTTTGGCTTCTTAGCATTCAAACACTTCTTGACTACCAATAGTTGCTCTAATTCCTCTTGTTTTACCTATGTGCATGGTTGCAGAAATACTTCAAGAGGGCTGAGGGCGAGGAAATTGCGTGCGATGTTATCTTACACGAGTTGTGCAGGGTGAGGGTGACTGGCATGCACTACGAGGCACGTGTCCAGTGCGTCCGCGACTGGCACGCCGAGCGCAAAGTTTGGATGAGTAAGGTTGATTGTCGGGATACACTCATGGCACCGTGGCAGTACCTGCAGGTATTAGCATTCCTGTGTTATTTATTTCCACATTTTCATGTAGTTTATGTTCTAATAATGGGTCTATCTTGTGTATGTAGAACCCTCCTCGGTACGTCGGGGAAGACAAGGCGTGCTTTCTTGCGATGGTCATATGGTGGACATCCCGCGAGTACGCCCGGAAGCACGAGGAGGGCAAGGAGAAGCGTTTAGAGATGGGAGGTGGATCACATGTCCAGGGCAGCAAGAACTTGGCCCTTACCTTACAGGAAGAGGTGAGCAAATGGTTTCTTCATTCTTTCGTTTCATGTTATTGTTAGCCCCGCAAGGGTGTCCCTCTTCACTTACTTGCATGTACTCTTTTGCAGGAAGTGAAGACAGGCGCGACACCAAACTTATTTGGCCTTTTCCAAAAGTCGAAGACCAGGAGGGAGCCGCATCCTGTAACGGGGTCCGTGTGGGTCAACGAGCTAGCGGAGGCCCAGTGTGGCGCGTACCGCTCGAGCTTCAAGGCCAAGCACGGCGAAGACGCCGACCCAACCACCGAAGACTTTGACGTTGAGGTTGCGGTGCTTGCGGGACAAGGCAAGAAGGGTGGCCCCCTATGGATTGCTGATGGGTTAGTCGACCCAAGGACCATTCCATCTCTACGCCAGATCCGTCGTGGGTGTACGAGCGAGCATCCTCAGGTACAGACCCGCCCACGGGCTTCGGACCTAGCTGTCGAGAAGTTACGGGTAAGTTCTCCGTCGATCCTCTACGCTTCATTACATGTTTTCCATTGCAATCTTACTGACATCGCGGCAACACAACGTAGGCGGAGATGGAAGAAAGGGAACGGAGGAACCAAGAGGAGAAGATGCAGATGCAGCAGCAGCTTAGGGACAACATGCAGATGCAGCAGCAGATGTTGCAGCAGATGCAACAATAGCAGCAGATGTTCCAGCAGATGTTCATGAACCAGGCCGTGGTGACTTCCCCACCGGGGAGTAGTGCTCCTAGCACGTCGTGTCCTCCTATGTTCCCCAACTGGGTAAGTGGTTAACTTAATATCTCCGTCTCAATCTTGTTTGTTGTCTAACCGAACTTTGGATATTGCAGATCCCCGCGCCTGATCCGTAGGTGTTGGCCCTCCTCCAGCGAGCGCCAAGTCAGAGCTCGCTGACACCTGGCTTGACCGTCAACAATACGGGCATCATCCGGAGCCTGCAGCAGTTTCTAGGTGAGTTCTCCTACACTTCTAATTCTTCCATACCTTCTCACTTGTGAATTTTAGCCATTCAACCATGTCAATTTTAGCCATTATGTTCAATTTTAGCTATTCCATATTAATTTTAGCCATTCCATGTCATTCTTAGCCATTATGTTGAATTTTAGCCATTTCATGTCAATTCTAGCAATTATGTTCAATTTTAGCCATTCCATGTCAATTCTAGTTCTTCCATGTCAATTCTAGTTCTTACATGTCAATATTAGCCATTTCATGCCACTTATGCATCTACGAACTTGTAGGAGGACAAGGAGATGGAGGACAAGGAGGTGGAGAAGGATAAGGAAGTGGAGAAGGACAAGGAAGTGGCGAAGGTTGATGTTGCTTGTATGAACTTGTTGTGCGACTTGGAACATTCTATGTTGGAGACTTTGTTGTTGGACTATTGTATGAACTATTGTATGGACTTTGTTGGACTACTCGTGTATGAACTTTGTTGTTGATGATGCAAATACTCTATATATTGTGCTATATGTGTATCTGGATGATTATTGGTATTTGTGAATTGCAAATGCAGGGATTAATGGGGAAACAGGGAAATTCTGGAATTTTTTCCAGCATCTTTGCCGTGCATATGCACACGGCAAAGGCCTTCTTTGCCGTGCACATGCGCACAACAAAGGGCCTCCAGCTGTGCACTGCGCTGCGCCCTGTGATGCTGGTCTGTTTCTTTGCCGTGCGGGGTGTTGGTGAAGCACACGGCAAAGCCCACCCTGTGCCGTGCGGGTTGGAGGCGGAGCGCACGGCAAAGAGCGCTGCATGGCAACCTTTCCAACCGCACGACAAAGAAATCTGCACGGCAAAGCGATGAAAGCGCACGGCAAAGCTGGGTCACACGGCAAAGGCGTTGCCGTGCGATTTGACCGCGGCACACGGCAAAGGCCTCTTTGCCGGGCGGGTCGTTGCCGTGCATTCTTTGCCGTGCACGGCCGCACGGCAAAGGCGTTGCCGAGCGGATTTGGGCCTTTGCCGTGCGTTTCGGCTGCACGACAACGCCCTGTTCTGCCGTAGTGCCTATAACCGGGAAGAAGGGAGTAATATAATCAAGCATGCATCTGGTACCACATATACTCTATGGGTTGTTGTAATGGTCAATTTCTAATAGGTTTTTCTTCCGCGGCTGGACCAACAATCTCAATGGGTTTCCTATTCGTGCATCAAATCGCTACCACTCTATTAAGTGTCCCTTAATTGTCGACATAGTGAAGTTTGTATATATTTATTCTGTTATAATTAATGAAAAGGAGAACTAACATGTGGTTGGATGGTTAGAAGGTGGTACCTCTAGCCTACCAATGATTGGATCAAACCCCACGTTCGACGTTTTGGTATCCTATAAAAGCAGAATATTCTTTCAGTGGGAGATGACGCTCTTGTCAATAGCAAGATGCATGTGACAACTTCGTCAATCTCAAAAACCCGCCAGCTCAGTCTCTCGAAGATGCTCATAAGTGCTAGCCATGTTGAATTTTTTTATTTAAGAGAAGCAGCAAGCATGAGAGTTCGAACTCATGCTGCTGCCCGGATTTTTTAGCACAAAAGATAAACCAACAACATTTTTCATCATGAAAATAAGGTCACTTTTGTAGCATAGCTACTTTTTTTTCAAAAACGGGAAAATAGCCTGGCCTCTACATCAATATATGCACATTACATTGTATTGCAGCACTTCAGAGTAACAGAGTTAAAGTTTACATCTCAGTGATCACAAAGTGTGTACATAAATATCAAAGAGTAGAAAACAAAGAGGACTAGGCGCCTAAGCATCATGAAATCGTCTAGTAGTCCACCACCCTAGATAAATAAAGATCTTGGATGAGCACTGGCATCATAATGAACTTCCGCTTCATGCACAACCAAGGAGGAAGGTTGTAGATGCATAGAGTCACGGGCCAGGTGCTATGGCTGGAGCTCTGCTCGCCAAAAGGATTCATGCCATCCGTACTTAGACCAAATCTTATGTTCCTTGCGTCGGCTGCAAAATCTTTGAACTCTCTGTCGATCTTTCTCCATTGCGTTCCATCCGCGGGGTGTCTCAACTCCCCGTCCGACTTACGGTCCTCTTTGTGCCATCGCAACAACTTGGCATGCTCTTTGTTCTCGAACGGACGTTTCAACCGTGGTATTATAGGAGCATACCACATCACCTTGGCGGGAACCCTCTTCCCGGGTTTCCGGCCCTCAACATCGTCACCGGGGTCATCGCCTCGATCTTATAACGCAATGCAGTGCATACCGGGCATTCATTCAAATTCTCGTATTCACCGCGGTAGAGGATGCGACCGTTGATGCATGCATGTATCTTCGTAACCTCTAAACCTAGAGGGCAGACAACCTTCTTTGCTTCGTACGTACCGGCGGGCAACTCGTTATTCTTTGGAAACATATTCTTCAACATTTTCAGCAAGTTTTCAAATGCCGAGTCAGCTACACCTGCCTCGTGCCTTCCATTTCAGCAAATCCAAGTGTGCAGCCCAGCTTTTTCGGACCATCATCGCATCCGGGGTACAGCGCCTTCCCGTGATCCTCTAACATGCGATCCAAATTCTCCCTCTCCTTTTCAGTTTCGCAGCGTCTCCGTGCATCAGCAATGGTCCGACCAAGATCATCAACGGGATCCTCTTCTTCACCTTCCCCTTCACCTTCCCCTTCACCTTCAGACATCCTCCATGAAAGTATCACCGAAATGAGAAAGATAGCTTTCATCGATGAAATCATCCCCTTCTTCATCTTCTTCCATTATAACCCCTCTTTCTCCATGCTTGGTCCAACAATTATAGCTTGGCATGAAACCGTGCCGAAGCAGGTGCATGTGAACATCTCTTGAGGAAGAGTAACCCTTCCGATTCTTACACTTAACACATGGACAGATAACAAAACCCCCCGCTTGTTCGCATTAGCCACTACGAGGAAATCTTTCAAACCCGTACTCGAACTCGCCGGAGAGTCGGTTACCGTACATCCATTGCCGATTCATCTGCATTATTATAATATAAAATATATAATTAACCATCATGCATTTGTTAAACTAACTAGCTACAAACAATATAAATTAAACAATGAACTACACACACATGCATATTGTATCAATGACGACACATCAAAGGTTCAAGTTGCTAACCGCGATCGAGGAGGAAAAAATAAATGACAAAGCTCAAGTGTGGCTCCAACACTTCATATCATGTTTGTTTCATGCTCTTGGGGCATTTCATCAAACACCTTATGTGCATAAGAGGAACCAAAAGCAAACCTAACACTCACTTGTGAAGTTTGTGAAGAGAATGGCTCCAAATGGCTAAGTGTTGGCTCCAAAATGGCTGGATGGGTATATATAGGGGAGGGCTTTAGTCCCGGTTGGCCTGGCCAGCCGCGACTAAAGGCCTTCGGCACTTTAGTCGCGGTTGGCCTGGCCAACCGCGACTAAAGCCCCCACGTGCACCAGCTGGCCACCGTGCGCCCGGGCCCGAGCCTTTGGTCGCGGTTCGCGAGGCCAACCGCGACTAAACACCCCATTAGTCGCGGTTGCTTTACCTTCGCGACTTATGGGGCTTCCCGGAAGCCTGTTTTTCTACCAGTGAGAACA
Organism: Lolium rigidum; assembly: GCF_022539505.1. NCBI lineage: Eukaryota > Viridiplantae > Streptophyta > Magnoliopsida > Poales > Poaceae > Lolium > Lolium rigidum. Next base: position 165,732,669 of record NC_061513.1, on the reverse strand, counting down.
ATGTCGTTTCTGCAGTTCCCTAATGCTCAAACCAAAGGGCATGTCCCTACTTGAATCTAGGCTTAACTGTTTTTTATCCATTCCATTTAGCCAATTTTTAAATATATTCGTAACATTAGCTTGGTGGTGAAATATCTAAAGTAAAGTAAAACAATCTCTAGTCCAAACATGCCAAAGCGCATTCATAGAATAAATCATTGATAGGATCCTTAGAATCATAGAACAAAAAATCGTACCACCATCTAATTAAGTTTTGCTAGGTTATTCTTTGTCAAAATAACTTTCTGATGGAGGAACTACATGTTCCTAATCTTAATTAAAGGAACCTTGAACTTCCATATATAGTTGCAGATCGAGAAAAATTCTCATACCTTGGGATTGCGCATCCAATAGGTCCCCTACTTGTGAAAATTAAAATGGTGATAGAAAAGGCACCTTGTTTTTAATAGGCACTTCACAAAAAACATGTAGTTTGCCCTTGTTTTGGACTAGAAAAATGGAAAACATTTTTTAATCCAGAAAGGCAAAACTCTAGTTGGCAAAGTTGTTTGCCATGTCCAGATGCACACATCTGCCAAAAAAATGGGGCCATTATAAGTGTAAAAAACTAAGGAAAAAGTTGGCAAAGTTGTTTGCCATGACAAGATGCACACCTCTGCAAAACAATGGGGCAACTATAAATGCAGAAAAGAAAATAATAGTTCGCACAATTGTTTGCCATGACAAGATGCATACCTTGGCAAAAAATGGGGCCATCATAAGTGTAGACAAATAAAAACAAAAACTCTAGTTAGGAAAGTTGTTTGTCATGCCAAGATGCACACCTCTGTACAAAATGGGGCCATTATAACCTAGTTTGTTATTTATCTTGCATGAACCATGATTCTTCTATAAAACCTTCATAAGCCTAGTTCGATAATTTTCCTAGGAATTACATCACATGGCATGAATCCATGCACATGTTTACCTTTTTATATTCTAAATTTTCATCTGTTGGATTTAAATTTGGGTCAAATTTGTAGGCTCTAACATTTCTACTAGGTTGATGCAAATTTGATATATCTCATTCTTTATGGGTACCACACTTGCAGGGTAATCCAAGCATTTTTGATAGAGCAAAGGTGGCCGATCTTTCGATGAGACGTGGATAGATCGATTTGTTGGTGGAGTTCGTGCTTGACGATCCGACTACACATGCAAAGCTGGTGCGCCAATGCAATCGCTAGGACAATCTCCGGGAGTTACTGATCTTGCGGATGCACGATCAGCCTGACCAGCGAGGGTCTTAATTCCTACCTGAAATCGAGAACAAGTAAGAACTAATGATGCAATCAGAATATTGCGGATGAAAGATGAAAGCTTTATTGAAAAAGGTGGGATTCCGAATAGTCGGTCTTGTTCTGGGCGTTGGCCTCAAAAGAAGTACATGAGAGTTCCTGCAATGGCTAACTTTTAATCTAATCAAAATCCGAGTCTAAACGTGACGACTATGGGGGTATTTAAAGGAGGAAAAGGTGGGGTTTCGGCCAGCCATACATACGGTGGCCGAACCAAACCCTAAAAGGCCTTTCCCCCCTTCAATACAGACTCTAAAAAGTGGCTGACTTAATTCCTACGAAAATGACATGGGCCTGGCCCAAAACTAAAGGTGACGCAGCACCATATTATGCTATGGACGAAATTATGAAGTGGGAAACTCTATATTTCGTCCATCTCTTCATCTCTTCTTATGGTGGCTTCAAAGTTCTGAAATCTCCACTTGCGGCGTCATCTTCAATCCTCAAATGCTTGCTGCCATTTCCTCCATGCGTGATCATGCTCCAATGCTTGTCCTCCTCATCCATTCTTGGTCCATCATTCCTAAGAGTAACAAAAATATCTGATTTAGGCATCATCTTATTCTCATGTATGTGAGGAATAGTTCCAAGAAACGAAAGTACCTGATAGTTAAGTTGTTTGGCATGAGCTCGAGTGATTGGTCCTTGTATTTGTGTGGTTGTAGGTACAACGGTTGTATCAAGAGATGGGATGTCCTCATCATGCCCCCCTTCTTGAATTGAAGTCGTCCTCGACGAAAGCTCCTCTTCTTCACCAAAGTAAGGCTTCAAATCTGCAATGTTAAAAGTAGAACTAATCGGACCCAATTCTGCAGGAAGCTCAAGTTTATATGCATTATCATTTATTTTCTCTAACACCTTAAAAGGACCAGCAGCGCGTGGCATTAGTTTAGACTTGCGCAATTCAGGAAAACGATCTTTGCGCAAATGCAACCAAACAAGATCATCAACATCAAACACAACATGCTTTCTTCCTCTATCCCCAGCAATTTTATACTTAGCATTCATGCGTTCTATGTTGTCTTTAGTAGTCTCATGCAATTTTAGTATCAATTTAGCACGTTCTGTAGCATCCAAATTATTTTGCACCGAAGATGGTAAAGGCAACAAATCAATAGGTGCACGTGGTACAAAACCATACACAATCTCAAAAGGGCATCTTAGTGGTAGAATGCAGCGAACGATTGTAAGCAAATTCAATATGAGGTAAACATTCTTCCCACAATTTTAAGTTCTTCTTCAAAACAACCCGCAGCATAGTAGACAATATTCCATTTACTACTTCAGTTTGTCCATCAGTTTGGGGATGACATGTAGTACTAAACAGCAATTTAGTCCCCAACTTAGCCCATAAACATCTCCAAAAGTGGCTAAGAATCTTAGTATCACGATCAGAAACAATAGTATTAGGCACACCATGTAAACGAACAATTTCGCGAAAGAACAAATCAGCAACTTGTGTAGCATCATCAGTCTTGTGACGTGGAATAAAGTGTGCCATCTTAGAAAACCGATCCACAACAACAAAGATACTATCCCTCCCCTTCTGTGTACGAGGCAAACCCAAAATGAAATCCATAGAAATATCCTCCCAAGGTACACTAGGAACAGGAAGTGGCATATGTAAACCATGTGGATTAAGTCGAGACTTAGCTTTTTGACATGTAGTGCAGCGTGCCACAAATCTCTCAACATCTCGACGCATACGTGGCCAAAAGAAGTGTGCAGCAAGTACATCCTCCGTCTTCTTCACACCAAAGTGACCCATCAATCCTCCTCCATGCGCCTCCTGCAACAACAAAAGACGAACGGAACTATCTGGAATGCATAGCTTGTTAGCACGGAACACAAATCCATCATTGAGGATGAATTTGTTCCATGTTCTACCATCTTTACAATTCAGCAACACATCTTTAAAATCAGCATCATGCAAGTATTGTTCCTTTATGGTTTCTAATCCAAAAATCTTGAAGTCAAGTTGAGATAGCATAGTATAACGGCGCGACAAAGCATCAGCAATAACATTATCTTTACCCTTTTTGTGTTTGATAACATAAGGAAAAGACTCAATAAACTCAACCCACTTTGCATGGCGGCGATTCAACTTAGCTTGACTACGAATATGCTTCAAAGATTCATGATCAGAATGTATAACAAATTCTTTAGGCCATAAATAATGTTGCCAAGTTTCTAATGTCCGAACCAGCGCATATAATTCTTTATCATAAGTAGAATAGTTCATACTAGGCCCACTCAATTTTTCACTAAAATATGCAACAAGTTTGCCCTCTTGTAATAACACACCTCCCAAACCAATTCCACTAGCATCACATTCAAGCTCAAAAGTCTTATTGAAATCAGGAAGTTGGAGTAATGGAGCATGTGTTAACTTATCTTTCAGAATCATGAAGGCGTCTTGTTGTGCATCGCCCCACACAAAGGGCACATCCTTCTTTGTAAGCTCATTCAGCGGTGCAGCAATGGATCCAAAATCTTTCACAAAGCGCCTATAGAAACCAGCGAGGCCAAGAAAACTCCTCACTTGTGTGACCGTCTTTGGCTGCGGCCAACTCTCAATTGCCTCAATCTTGGCTGGATCAACTTCAATTCCCTGCGCAGTAACAACATAGCCAAGAAACGCAACTCGATTGGTGCAAAAGGTGCACTTCTCAAGATTACCATACAAACGCGCATCACGTAAAGCATTGAAAACAACACGTACATGATCCAAATGTTCGTCCAAAGATTTGCTATAAATCAGAATATCATCAAAGTATACCACCACAAAACGTCCAATAAAAGCACGTAAAACTTCGTTCATCAGTCTCATGAAAGTACTAGGTGCATTAGTTAAACCAAAAGGCATTACTAACCACTCATATAAACCGAACTAAGTTTGAAACGCTGTTTTCCATTCATCTCCTAATTGCATACGAATCTGGTGGTAACCACTACGCAAGTCAACTTTAGAGAACATAATAGAACCACTCAATTCATCAAGCATATCATCTAAACGAGGTATAGGATGACGGTATCAAATGGTAATATTATTAATATCTCTACAATCAGTACACATGCGTGAAAAACCATCCTTCTTAGGTACCAAGATAATAGGAACAACACATGGGCTAAGAGACTCACGAATGTAACCTTTATATTGGAGAACCTGAATTTGTCGCTGAATCTCTTTCGTCTCTTCAGGATTGGTACGGTATGGTGCACGGTTGGGAAGCGACGCTCCTGGAATCAAGTCAATCTGGTGTTCTATGCCACGGATAGGTGGTAGTCCAGGGGGAACATCGTGTGGGAACACATCAATGAATTCCTGCAAAAGGTTAGCAACCGCAGGTGGCAAAGAAGGAGGCATATCCTCAAATGAAAACATAACTTCTTTGCAAATGATAGCATAGCATTGAGTAGTGTTCACATCAAGTTTAGCAATATCAGATTTGCTAGCAAGCAAACAAGGATTTTTCAAACGAATTTCAGTAGCATGGTTCGAATCAGATTTAGTATTAGTCTTATGCGGTACAAAATCTGCAGCAACAATCTGATTTTCACTCTTATGTTTCTCCTCGTTTTTTACTCTACTAGCTCTAGCAAGATCATCTTTTACTATTTGTTCAGGAGTCATAGGTTTGAGACCAATTTTCTTTCCATCATGCATAAGAGAATACTGATTAGTTCTACCATTATGAACAGATTCTCTATCAAATTGCCAAGGTCTACCAAGTAACAAAGAACAAGCTTGCATAGGTACAACATCACAATCAACAAAATCAGAATCTGTACCAATAGTAAAATGCACACGTGTAGTTCTTGTTACCTTGAACTTACGAGAGCTCTCAAACCATTGAATGTAGTATAGATGTGTGCGCTGTCTTGTAGGGAGAGAAAGCTTCTCCACCATGTCAACGCTAGCCAGATTATTGCAGCTTCCTCCATCAGTGATGATCCGTATAGCTCGCTCTTTTACAACGCCTCGTGTTTGGAACAGATTGTGGCGTTGATCATGCTCAGCTTTGCTCAACACACGCTGTGCAACTAAGCTCCTGTACTGATCAGCAGTGTCAGCTTCCATTACCTCCATCTCTCTCTCAGAATCAGAATTGGCACCATCACTTGCAGCAATAAGGGCCAATGTATCTTCATCAAAGTCACTTGCAGAATCATATTCGCCATCTTCACGCACCAACATCACACGCTTGGTTCTGCATTCTCTCTCTATGTGTCCAAATCCCAAGCATTTGCGACATTGTATGTCGCGCGTCTTCCCCGTGGAGGCCATCGAAGAGGAACTCCGAGGAGGACCAGTAGATGGTGGTGGCGTAGCAGCAGATGGTGCTCGCGATGCAGACGCGGTGTACTTGGAGGTAGTAGGAGCTGGTGCAGTACCACGAGTTGGTGGCGCTGATTGTCGCGGAGACCACGACGATGTACGACCTGCAGAAATATTAGCTCTTCTCCATGGTGGTTGACGATCCTGCACTTCACGTTAAGCTTTGCAAGCAAGATGAAAGAAGCGAGTAATAGTGTTGTACTCCTTATAATCTAAAATATGCTGAATCTCTTTATTCAAACCACCAAAGAAACGTGCAAGCATAGCCTCATTATCCTCTACAATACCATAGCGAATCATGCCAGTTTGCAATTCTTGATAATTGTCTTCTACAGAATTTTTTTCTTGTTCTAAGCGAGACAATTTTTTCAGCAAATCACGTTGATAATGTGGAGGAACAAAACAAGTACGCATAGCAAGTTTTAACCCAACCCATGTAGCAGGAATATTTGCTGGATGTGCTCTACAATATTCAGACCACCAAATAGAAGCAAAATATTTAAACTCACAAGTAGCAGCACTAACACGCAAATGATCAGGGTATTTTAAACATGCAAAGCGTTGTTCTACCTCCAATTCCCATGTAAGATATGCATCAGGATTATATCTACCCTCAAATGGTGGAATATTCAGTTTCAGCTTAGCAACATGATCATCATCATTACGTACCGGACGTGGAGGTGGGCGAGCGTTGCGGTTCAGTTGTCGTGGACGACCAGGTGCAGGTTGTTCGACTTCCTCGCCATCCAGCACGTTCTCCTCGACCTGCTCGTCCGCATCCCCTTCATAGTCTTCGTATCCTTCATCAGAAGGCGCGTCATGTGCGGCTGCTGCAGCAGGAGCGGTACCCGCAGGCACATCCGCACGAGGAACGCGGCGTGCGCGTCGTCGCACGTTGTCGCGAGGTGGCGGCAACCGAGTCAAAAGCTCCTGGAACTTGGCGTCGAGCTTGGAGTTGAAAGCTGTCTCGAGGCCATAAACAGAGACCGTAAACCGAAACTGAAAAACAGAATATTCTGTTTTTCAGTTTTCGATACGGGCTCTGTTCTGCGCCTGCCATTTTCCGGCCCGTAAACACGAGTTCGGTGCACTAAACTCGTGTTTTTCGGTTCTCGTTTTGACGGGCTCTGCTAGAGATGCTCTAACTTGGCAGAGCTAAGTTGGTTACCAAGCAAAAGCGCTGATGGAAATGCAAATTCAGAAAACTGATCTTGGTGAATTTATGCTTCTTTTATTGTTATAGAAATATTTTTTAAAAGAAAGAAAAAATATTTTCCTTGATTAATTAAATAAGCAGAAGTTATAGAATCAAGTTTTAAGTCTTACAACCACATTAAGGATAAAGTCAACTCCAGGCAATCAAAAGACCCAAATGTTTTGCACCAGCAAGCAACAGCCCAAGTCCTAGCTATAGAAATATTTTGATGTGTAATCCCTCCGCCAAGCTGCAGAGTTTATATGTGTTGCTGGGAAACACTAAGCAGCTCATTCTAGGTTTCTTGTGCATTATTTCTTTCATATAGTCACCTAGTATATAATTTTTTTTTTGAAATGGAGGCAAAAGCTTTGCCTCATCTATTTTAATTAAGAAGAGAGTGCCCAGTTTTTAGAAGAAAACCGGGCGAAAACCTACAACGACAGGGCCAAGCCCACACAAAAAACACACCCACACACGCCCACAAACAAGATACTCCAACACTTCAACACCTCAACACTAACACACACTCACACAAGACACTCCAACATTGAACCGTCAAGGACATGCTACGACATTGGGGGCACCAGTCAGCCAACCGCAGATCCAGGGTAGGCAGTAGCCAAGGTGGCGAGAAAATCGCAAACTTCCCTGGCGACGATAGCTCCAGGCACGGAAGCCGACAATCCAGACTTAGGTACCCCATCATCAATAGGAACCATCTGCCTATCGGAGTCAAGCGAGAGAGAGACTGCAGCGTCAACAACGTCAGATTTCTCAAAGCCAAGACACGTCGGAGAAGCCACATCCGAGGAAACGTGTGAGCCGGGCCTCACTTCCTCGACGGGAGGCGTAAGCACACCACCACACAACTCTAGGATCTCAGGCATGATCTTCATGACCGGAGCAGTGATCACCGAGCTCTCCCTAGCACGAGGAGAGAAACAACCATGAAGGCTCGCTCCGGTCGCACCCACTTTGCCAACAACAGGTAGAACCAAAGGATCGGCAGGCAATCCGGAGAGCCTATTCAACACAGCTTCCGCCCGCTCCAGAAAGCCCCCAATCGCAAGCATCCAACCGTGCAAGGAGTCAACAGCCTCGTGAAGAGGACAGATAGCCTCTTGAATCAACCCAGCTTGCACCTCCAAGGCAGATCGCATATCCACTGAGGCCAAAGAGCTAACAGGAGCAGCAGCAACAGACACCCAGGATCGATGACGATGCACAACGGACGAAAGCGGGACCTCAACTTGGGCCCCGCAAGGAGCATTCGCCTGGCGGGGCGGCGACACAACATGGCCTTCCAAGAAGCTAAGAGGACGCCAAGCGTTGCGGCAATCACATGCCCGATGACCATTCTCAAAGCATCGAGAGCACCTGAAGGGGTTGCAGCAAACCGCAGCGCGGTGACCAGGAGCTAGGCACCTGCAACATCTACCCTTGAGCCAAGCAGGGACAGGACGGCGAGCAATTGCCGGGGCTGACAGAGTCGGGCGGCGCGGGCCGCGTCGCGGCAACACCTCGTGCCATCCATCATGCTCGCCCGCAGCACAATCCACCTCCATGATATCAGCAAGGTCGATGGTCTTGGTGGCCGGTGGCGTCCGGGGGACTAACTCCTCTTCGCCGTCCTCGTCGATGTTGTCCGCACCGGACACCCAAGATGGAGGCCACTGCATGGCAGCGAGGGGCAGCGTCCCAATTCCCGCCACGCCATCACCATCAGCAGCACACGGTACATCAGCCCCGCAGTAAGTCTTGGTGACATCCGGCGGCGTCTGTGGGGCCAACACTTCATCGCTATCCACATCGCTGTCCTCAGCGTCGTCAACAAAGGAGACCCACAACGCAGGCCGCGGCGCGGAGAGGTCTGGCGAAGACGGAGCAGGCGCCGGCGCGGTGGAGAGGGTAGGCGTAGCAGGAGCAGCCGAGTCGAGATGTTGGACAGCTGTTGGCGCGTCCGTCGCCGTCGCGGCCTCCAGCATCTTCACAGCTTCTCCAACACCCGGAACAGCCCTAGCCAGCGCTGTTGAAGGCAAAGCTCCAGGAGGCAGGGATGCCGACGGCGGCGGCAGCAGGCCGGAGACGGCGCCGGCAGAAGAGCCGAGTGGCCGACAAGGCGCCGCAGGCGCGGGGACGTCCGCAGGTGAGACCAGCGCGCCGGAGTTCTCCACCCGAAACCGTCTAGCCGGAGGCAGCCGCGACGACCGGCGAGGGGCAGCAGCAGGCAGGGATGTCCGGGGTCGAGAAGGGGCAGCCGGTGAAGGGAGATCCCGGCGACGAGCTTGTGCAGGCGGAGCCGGCGACATGACGGCCAGGGCGTCCGCTGCGACCTGGCGACGGACGCAACGAATGTCGGGATGGGCGGGGAGAGGACGCCGAGAAGGATCCGGATCCGGCCGCGGCGGCGACGGAGCTCGACGGAGGCGGGAGATCAAGGCGGCGGCGGCGGGAGGTCCTCCGTCGCGCGCATGGTCGTGAGCCCCTGGGTCTTACCTTTTTACACTGTGTGGGATCATACCTAGTATATAATTTTGATGTATAGTTAACAGCATTTGAGTACACAATCTCTTTGGTTATTCTGCAACCATTTTTGTTGAAAAAGAAAACAAAGAGAATGCACAGAGCATATAGATGAGACAAATTCGTGATGGCTTTGTGATACTCCGTACTCCAAGTACGTCAATCCGGATCAGAAACATAATACTGCGGTGTAAGAGCATCTCCAATGCCCCGATCCAAATCGGACGTATTGGCCCGTTCGAATTGAGCCGTTTGGGTGGCTGCACAGACACGTGGATCTGGCCGACGGTCCGTTTGGATCGCGCACTGCGCCCAACGCGCGGACGCACAGCAAAAGTCAAAGACAACAAAAAAACAATTAAACAAAAACAATTAAACCTATTTTAGGCAAATTTATAAACATATGCCCTATTTTGGGCAAATTTAGACAAAAGAAAGCCCTCTAAATGGCCTTTAAACTAAAAAAAAGAAGATAAAACCCTAGGCTAGGGGTTTGAGGTGGACGAGGTGGCCGCCGGCGCGCCGCCTACTCCCAGTGGACCTCGTCGCCGTGGGCGTCGATGACGTCCCCAGGCGGCGACGCGCTGTTGTGGCTCGAGCGCGCCCGGGACTCCGGCCACGGCGACCACTAGGCCTCTTCCCAGACCGAGTGGGGGTCCGGAGGGCTGGCCGCCCCCAGCAGCCCGCAGCTCCGCCTCCTCCCTGAGGCGGAGGTGGCGCTCCTGCTCCGCTTGCCACCTGTCCTCATGGCGCCTGGCCTCCTCGTGCCGGAGCCTGGCCTCCTCCTCCTGGCGCGCCTGGCTCAGCGACGCCCAGGCCTCGGCGTCCTCGACTGCCTGCCTGGCCTCCTCCTCCATCGCGGAGGTGCGGAGCACCGCCGCGAGCTGCGGCCACTTGGCCTTCTCCTCCGCGAGGGACGCCGCCAGAGCGGCGCACATGTCGGGGTCGTCGTCCTCCTCGAGCTTTGGCACCGGCGGCACGGGTTGTGCTAATGCCGCGGGGCCGCGACCCGCATCCTCGATGTAGAGCCCGTCGCGGTGGCGGGCAGCCCTCAGCGCTGGCGCGATCTGCCGGCTGCTGCCGGCCTCTTCGTCGTTGGTGCCGGGAGCGAAAGCTCTTTTCGGGGCCAAGGCGGTGGAGTGGGGTGCGTGGGGAGTTGGATTGCGAGTTGGGAAGTGGACTGGACATGGACAGTCCCCTCCCAGTCCACCTTTAATAAGACGCACACCTGCCCACCGATAGGTGGGCCCAGGGAGGCGAGCAGGCGAGCAGGAGGACGCGCGAGGACGTCGCGTGCCATCCGCGGTCACGCAAACCTGGCCTAGATTTGGACCGGGTTTGGGTCGTCCCAGACACTGCGACCATCCGAATTTGGGATGCGTCACAGCGATGGGCCGCGTTTTTGTCCGCCGCGACCCATCCGGACACGTGGGATAGGGTCGTCGCGTTGGAGATGGCCTAAGGGTATCTCCAACGGGGCGACGCAAATGGACGCTCGGCGACCGTTTGCGTCCGCTCGGGCCGAAAATACGTCTGGAACACGCTCCAGTGGGGCAACGCATAGTGACCGGGCTGTCCGCAGCGACGCAAACCTGACCAAAATATGCGACTCGGATGCGTCGCTGCGCACGCTGCGTGGACGCGCAAAGTGTCTGCTCGCGTCTGGCGGACGTTTTGATAAGGGGTTGCCCGATCTTCTCAGTAAGCGACGGGTGGTGATGAACACGCGATGGTAGCAGCGGATGGAATCGATGATATGAGGAGGATAAATTGTATGACGCCAACGAAGTCTCTCGATTGATTCATGTCGCCAATGCAACAGCTCTCAACCCTGCAAGATATTCGTAACTCCACACACTTGCACACGTAGCCGCCGACCACGAAGCGGTAGATTGAAATCTTCTAATCCCCAATGGAACAGCAGATCACACAAACTTTCAGTAGCAGTAAAACTCCAGATCGCAACGAATTGGAGAGTTGGGGAACAATAGTTTTGCTTAGCAAACAACTATGAACTAGGGTTTATCTTAAACGTGGTCTAAAGCAGCTAGGGGGGGCATCCAGGGCACTTATATATGCCTCCGGGACGACTTCTGGTCGAAAAGATACAAGAATAACCGACCCAGAATAGATCTGGTCGAGATAGACTCAGACACAGCCGGTCTGGGGGCCGGTCGGCCGGGCCTGGGACCGGGCTGGCCGGTTCAAACCGGGCCTGGGACCGGGTGACAACCGGGCACTGGAATTGTGGCGCAGTAACCCGTCCGGTTGCAGTCAGCGTGGAGCCCGGTTGGCGCCGGGGCGGATCCGGCTGGCCGCCCGGTTGGACCGGGCCAGGGACCGGGCGCGCCGGCGTGGCGGCCGGTCTGACCGGGTGCTGGGCCGGCCTGGACTTCGTCTTCTCCTCTCGCGCATGCCTCCCACTCCTCCCTCGCGCGTCTATGAGATATCTTCATGTCCAGCTCCACGTCCATCTTCACGTCCATCTTCACGTCCAGCTGCTCCTCTCCTCCCCGTGCTATGCTTGTCTCCTCTTGATACCTGATGATACATAAATAACAAGACTTAGGTAGTATAAAGTTCTCATCAATCAAAGTATCGTTTAGGAACAAGTTCACCTATTGTTTAAGTAGCTTCGCACGAGCCCTTGTAATAGGTCCAATCCGAACTTCATTGGACTTGAGCTTCACAGCAGGTTCATCTTCATTTGGTAATGACGGAGGTAGTGGTATAGTAGGGATGTCCTCATCATCTCCCCCCCCCCCTTCAAAAGGCGTCGACCTCGATGCTCCAAGGTCTTGTCCATCATATGGTGTCAAATCAGCGACATTGAAAGAATTACTGACACCAAACTCATCAAGTGGAAGATCTATCGAGTATGCATTATCATTGATCTTGGCAAGCACTTTGTAAGGACCAGCACCACGAGGAAGCTACTTGGACATCCGCAGCTTCGGGAACCTATCCTTGCGAAAATGTACCCAGACCATATCACCAGGCTTGAACAACATCTCTTTGCGCTTCTTGTTCATCCTTGCAGCATTACTCTTGCCTTTCTTCTCTATCAACTCTTTAGTCTTCACATGGATCTTTCGCACAAAATCTTCCCTCTTGGATGCCTCCATATTAACTCTCTCATGTATGGACAAAGGCAACAAGTCAAGTGGAGTAATGGGTTTGAAACCATACACCACCTCAAAAGGACACAACTCCGTGGTAGAATGTACCGCCCTGTTGCAACCAAACTCCACATGCGGCAAACACTCTTCCCACTCCTTCAGGTTCTTCTTGATCATGGATCTCAACAATTGTGACAAAGTTCGATTCACCACCTCAGTTTGACCATCAGTTTTGGGGTGACAAGTAGTACTGAAAAGTAACTTTGTCCCCAGCTTTCCCCAAAGTGTCTTCCAGAAGTAGCTCATGAACTTCACATCACGATCAGAAACAATAGTCTTCGGGACTCCATGTAGTCGAACAATCTCCCTGAAAAACAAGTTAGCAATATGCGACGCATCGTCGCTTTTGTGGCAGACAATAAAGTGTGACATTTTATAAAATCTGTCCACTACCACAAATATAGAATCATGGCCTCTTTTAGTACGCGGCAAACCCAACACAAAATCCATACTTATGTCCTCCCATGGTGTAGTAGGTGCCGGTAAAGGAGTATACAAACCGTGAGGCTTCAGCTTGGACTTGGACTTGTTGCAAGTAATGCATCTCTTCACATACATGTCCACATCCCGCCTCATCTTTGGCCAATAGAAGTGATCAGCGAGCATGAGTAGCATCTTCTCACGCCCAAAGTGACCCATCAAACCTCCAGCATGGGATTCCTGCAATAAGAGCAAACGCACAGACGATTCTGGAACACATAATTTGTTAGCTCTAAACAAGAACCCATCATGTATGTGATATTTTTCCATGCTTTACCAATAGCACACAAGCGATATGGTTCAGCAAAATCATGATCAGTTGCATACAAATCACATAACACCTCTAATCCAGAAATTTTAACATCAAGATGAGTTAATAGCATAGTCTTCCTAGATAGAGCATCAGCAACAATATTATCTTTTCCCTTCTTATGCTTAATAATGTATGGAAAAGACTCAGTGAAATTAACCCACTTAGCAAGACGCCTATGCAAAGTAGATTGGGCTTTCAGATATTTCAAAGCTTCATGATCAGAATGTATGATAAATTCTTTTGGCCACAAGTAATGTTGCCAAACCTCAAGAACTCTAATTAAAGCATACAATTCTTTATCATATATAGGATAGTTCAACTTAGCACCAGAAAGTTTCTGAGAAAAATATGCAATTGGGCGACCCTCTTGCATCAACACACCACCAATTCCAATACCACTAGCATCACATTCAATCTCAAATTGCTTATTGAAATCAGGATGTGCAAGCAACGGTGCAGAAGTTAACAATATTTTAAGTTCATCAAAAGCATGATCTTGGGCGACGCCCCACTCAAATGCAACACCCTTTTTAGTCAATTCATTCAAAGGTGCAGCAATAGTACTAAAATTGGGCACAAAACGTCGATAAAACCCAGCTAGACCATGAAAACTTTTTACTTGACTCACATTCATGGGAGTAGGCCAATTTTGAATAGCTTCAATTTTCAATTTTAGACACATCTACTTCTACTCCATGCTTAGAGACAACATAACCCAAAAATATGACCCTATCTTTGCAAAATGTGCACTTCTCAAGATTACCATAGAGTTGATTATCACGCAACACTTGCAAAACATGTCGAATATGTATAGTATGATCAGATTCATTGCGGCTGTAGATTAATATGTCATCAAAATACACAACCACAAACTTGCCAATAAAAGTACGCAAAACATGGTTCATCAGTCTCATGTAAGTGCTAGGTGCATTAGTTAAACCAAAAGGCATTACTAACCACTCATATAAACCAAAATTTGTTTTAAAGGCTATTGATACGCGTACAGCACGCGTCCGTTGGGAACCCCAAGAGGAAGGTGTGATGCGTACGGCGGCAAGTTTTCCCTCAGAAAGAAACCAAGGTTTATCGAACCAGGAGGAGCCAAGAAGCACGTTGAAGGTTGATGGCGGCGGGATGTAGTGCGGCGCAACACCGGAGATTCAGCGCCAACGTGGAACCTGCACAACACAACCAAAGTACTTTGCCCCAACGAAACAGCGAGGTTGTCAATCTCACCGGCTTGTTGTAACAAAGGATTAGATGTATAGTGTGGATGATGATTGTTTGCAAAAAAACAGTAAAACAAGTATTGCAGTAGATTGTATTCGATCTAAAAGAATGGACCGGGGTCCACAGTTCACTAGAGGTGTCTCTCCCATAAGATAAATAGCATGTTGGGTGAACAAATTACAGTCGGGCAATTGACAAATAGAGAGAGCATGACAATGCACATACATGATATGATGAGTATTGTGAGATTTAATTGGGCATTACGACAAAGTACATAGACCGCTATCCAGCATGCATCTATGCCTAAAAGTCCACCTTCGAGGTTATCATCCGAACCCCTTCCGAGTATTAAGTTGCAAACAACGGACAATTGCATTAAGTATGGTGCGTAATGTAATCAATAACTACATCCTCGGACATAGCATCAATGTTTTATCCCTAGTGGCAACGAGCACATCCACAACCTTAGAACTTTCTCATCCTTGTCCCAGATTTAATGGAGGCATGAACCCACTATCGAGCATAAATACTCCCTCTTGGAGTTAAGACTAAAAACTTGGCCGAGCCTCTACTAATAACGGAGAGCATGCAAGATCATAAACAACACATAGGTAATAGATTGATAATCAACATAACATAGTATTCTCTATCCATCGGATCCCGACAAACACAACATATAGAATTACAGATAGATGATCTTTATCATGTTAGGTAGCTCACAAGATCCGACAATGAAGCACATGAGGAGAAGACGACCATCTAGCTACTGCTATGGACCCATAGTCCAGGGGTGAACTACTCACTCATCACTCCGGAGGCGACCATGGCGGTGAAGAGTCCTCCGGGAGATGATTCCCCTCTCCGGCGAGGTGCCGGAGGCGATCTCCAGAATCCCCCGAGATGGGATTGGCGGCGGCGGCGTCTCAGTAAGGTTTTCCGTATCGTGGCTCTCGTTACTGGGGGTTTCGCGACGAAGGCTTTAAGTAGGCGGAAGGGCAACGCGGGGGGCCACACGAGGGCCCCACACACCAGGGCCGCGCGGCCAAGGGCTGGGCCGCACCTCGTGGCCCCACTTCCTTTCCCCCTCGGTCTTCTGGAAGCTTCGTGCAAAAATAGGACCCTGGGCGTTGATTTCGTCCAATTCCGAGAATATTTCCTTTGTAGGATTTCTGAAACCAAAAACAGCAGAAAACAGCAATCGGCTCTTCGGCATCTCGTTAATAGGTTAGTGCCGGAAAATGCATAAATACGACATATAATGTGTATAACATGTTGATATCATCAATAATGTGGCATGGAACATAAGAAATTATCGATACGTCGGAGACGTATCAGCTGGTTTCCACTCATCCCCTTCTTTCATCCTAATTTGATGATAACCACTACGCAAATCAATTTTAGAGAACATAGCAGCACCACTCAATTCATCTAGCATATCCTCTAAACGGGGAATAGGATGACGATATCGAATAGTAATGTTGTTTATAGCTCTACAATCTACGCACATACGCCATGTACCATCTTTATTAGGAACAAGAATAACAGGAACAACACAAGGACTAAGGCTTATGCGGATATAACCTTTATCAAGTAGCGCTTGTACTTCCTTCTGTATCTCCTTCGTCTCTTCGGGATTCGTTCTATACGGCGCCCTATTGGGCAGCGAAGCTCCGGGGATCAAGTCAATTTGATGCTCAATACCTCGCAATGGTGGAAGTCCTGCGGGTACCTCTTCCGGAAACACGTCGCTGAATTCGTGCAAAACATTAGAAACACCAAGAGGAAGAGGGGTCATGTCGTTAGAAACCAAAACTGTACCCCTATACATGAGCACAAGAGGCATGGCTGTAGGATCCTCACAAAATTCTCTCATATCTTGTTTGGTGGCTAATGAGACTAAGGAGTTCACTCTCTCACTTTTTGTTATATCACTCACGACATTACAATTCTCTTGCCTATCTATAGATGCATCCTCCAAGTTTACTTCAATCTTCTGACGAGACTCATTGACAATTTGTTGTGGTGACATAGGCTGTAAGTTAATTTCCTTGCCCTTGAACTCCAAGTGATATGTATTGGCGCGGCCATTGTGTTGCACACAACGGTCATAGAGCCATGGCCAGCCCAACAACATGTGACAAACCATCATAGGAACCACATCAAAATCAATGGAATCCTTATACGGTCCAATCTCAAAATCAACACGCACCATGTGGCTCACCTTCATCTCACCATTATTGCTCAACCACTGAATATAATATGGATGCGGGTGCGGTAGATACTTCAGTTTCAGCTTGGCACATAACTCTTTGCTTGCTAGATTGCGACAACTCCCGCCATCAATAATGCCCTTGCAAGCTTTATCAGGACCAACTAGTGCCTTTGTTTGGAACAAATTACAGCGCTGTGTAGATGCACTTGACCGCACATTAAGAAGACGCTGCGAGACAACAATAGTTTGAGCTTCAGAAGGGAAAGCATCATAACCAAAACTGTCATAATCATCCTCATCTGGAGCATTTGGATCAACATCATCTCCAGTTTCATACTCATTGTCCTCATTTATGATCATAACTTTGCGGTTCGGACAATCTCGCTTGAAGTGACCCTTGCCACCACATGTATGACAAGCCATATCGTGGTTGCGCGCTGTCGACATGTTATAACTAGTTCCACTTGCTGCAGGAACGGGCTTCTTTGTGTTGGTGACACTAGAGACCGGCTTGCTAGACGAAGTAGAAACATCCGCAGGGTGCGTAGATGGCGCCATGGAGGGTGACGTGCGAGGCGTGTAGCGCCCGGCTCCTGTAGCACGACCCTTCATTTGTAGTTCTTCAACCAACTGTGATTCAGCTTCTCTTGCATGATGTAGCAACTCATTCATAGTGGTGTAATTGTGATGACGCACAATGCCTTTGATGTTAAACCTGAGACCATTCAGAAATCGATGTAGTGTCATCTCAAGAGACTCACGGACACGGGCACGCTGCATAAGCATCTCCATCTCCATGTAGTAAGCATCAACTGTCATTACACCTTGTTTCAATTGGGTCAACTTGTCAAAGACGGAACGCAAGTAATTGGTAGGCACAAAACGAGCTCTCATTGCCGCCTTCATAACACGCCATGTGATAATAGGCAGCTCACCGTCTTATTCTCGAGCACGAACAAGTCCATCCCACCAACGCAATGCATAGCCATCAAATTTAGAGGAAGCAAGCTTGATCTTCCTATCTTCAGTATAGTCAGGATGTAAATGCCATAATCTCTCAATCTTCAGCTCCCATGTGAGATATTCTTCAACATCAGTACCTCCTTCACATCCGGGAATTGAGAACTTGGGCTTGCCCAAACCATCTTCGTGTTGTTGTGGAATACGTTTGGCTCCGACGGGGACAAAACCACGACCATGGAAAGCTTCACCAACGCCACGTCCAAGACCACGACCAACACCACGCCCTTGAGCATTAGCAGCGTCTCCATTGTCACCTTGCACACTGCCATCTTCATCAGGTGGTGGTTGTTGTTGTTCAACCATTGTACGTATCTCACCAACGGCGCTTGTCAAAGTTTGTATAGATGCTTGAAGAGTCGTCATGGATGTTTGAACGGTGTTAACCGCTGTAGTAGCCTCATCGACCTTCAAGTGAACACTCTGAATATTCTTGTCCAACACTTCACTAGCAACACGGAATTCTCGTTGTAGATGATCACGAAGTGCCTCATATTCGACCCAAGTAACTGTAGTATTTGGATCCTTTTTCTGCATCACATCAACATTCTCAGAGGAAGACATGATTAGTAGGTTAGTGCACTAAACAAAAATCTTTGGTGGTACTCTCACAACTCACTCAAAACTGATAAGAAAGGTAAATCTTACCGCTCCAAAGTGAATTAATATTGCTTACCAACTTGGATTGACGGACTAGTGCACGGATGTAGCAAAGCGAATATCAAGGGTATAAGAACAAATCACACGACAAAGCAGGATATATGTGGGGCTGTAGGTGGGCTACCTATTTGCAGCAGTAACAAGCTCTAGCGCTGACCGTAGACAACCAATGATACTCACACAAGGCGATAAAAGTGGCAATGCAACTATATGTAGGAAAGGTTGCAATGCACTCGAGAGACGCAAGCAAAGCTCAACGAGACAGGCACAAGATTGCTCAACTACGGATGCAGTAAAGTAAACTTAGGCCTTCACTTGATTCTTCTAGCACTTCACTTTTCTTTTTCGATTTTTCTTTTTGTATAACACACGCAACTATGTAGCTCTTTTTGCTTCTTTTCTATTTTCCTTTTTTTATATATGACACAACTCCTTGATAACACGGCCAACAAAATATGCAAAGCACAAAAACCCTAATGAGCAGCCTGTCGAGCGGTAAAACTAGTCTCTTATGGGGAAATTCCTAGTCACTTTATATCGAAAGGATGTGTCTATGGTTGGGAACAAGCACACTGTACGCTATGTGGACTCGGAGTAACACAAACTGACACCACTGATAAAGTAAACACAAGACGATTGTGGAGACTCAAACCCTAACAATACTAGATGGAAAAAAAAGAACGCAAAAACAACTACGAAAAGCAACTAAAACTCGAAATTAGTGCAATCTAAGGCTATGGCAAACCCTAACCCTAAATTTTTATGGCTTTTTCTGGATAGGAAACACTCACAACTCAACTATGGGGTGGATTGTGGATGGCTTACCGAGGAAACACTGAAATATGATACCAAGATGATAAGGGGTTGCCCGATCTTCTCAGTAAGCGACGGGTGGTGATGAACACGCGATGGTAGCAGCGGATGGAATCAATGATATGAGGAGGATAAATTGTATGACGCCGACGAAGTCTCTCGATTGATTCCTGTCGCCAATGCAACAGCTCTCAACCCTGATATTCGCAACTCCACACACTTGCGCACGTAGCCGCCGACCACGAAGCGGTAGATTGCAATCTTCTAATCCCCAATGAAACAACAGATCACACAAACTTTCAGTAGCAATAAAACTTCAGATCGCAACGAATTGGAGAGTTGGGGAACAATAGTTTTGCTTAGCAAACAACTATGAACTAGGGTTTATCTTAAACGTGGTCTAAAGCAGCTAGGGGGGCTTCCAGGGCACTTATATAGGCGTCCGGGACGACTTCTGGTCGAAAAGATACAAGAATAACCGACCCAGAATAGATCTGGTCGAGACAGACTCGGACACAGCCGGTCTGGGGGCCGGTCGGCCGGGCCGGGGACCGGGCTGGCCGGTTCAAACCGGGCCAGGGATCGGGTGACAACCGGGCACTGGTATTGTGGCGCAGTAACCCATCTGGTTGCAGTCAGCGTGGAGCCGGTTGGCGCCGGGGCGGATCCGGCTGGCCGCCCGATTGGACCGGGCCAGGGACCGGGCGCGCCGGCGTGGCGGCCGGTCTGACCGGGTGCTGGGCCGGCCTGGACTTCGTCTTCTCCTCTCGCGCATGCCTCCCGCTCCTCCCTCGCGCGTCCATGAGATATCTTCATGTCCAGCTCCATGTCCAGCGCCATGTCCATCTTCACGTCCATCTTCATGTCCAGCTGCTCCTCTCCTCCTCGTGCGATGCTTGTCTCTTCTTGATACCTGATGATACATAAATAACAATACTTAGGTAGTATAAAGTTCTCATCAATCAAAGTATCGTTTAGGAACAAGTTCACCAGTTGTTTAAGTAGCTTCGCACGAGCTCTTGTAATAGGTCCAATCCGAACTTCATTGGACTTGAGCTTCACAGCAGGTTCATCTTCATTTGGTAATGACGGAGGTAGTGGTATAGTAGGGATGTCCTCATCACGTTTCATCGGTCCCGCCTGGCAGTGGCCCAAGCTCGATGCATCTTCTCAGCCGCGTCAGTACTGGCGCTGAGGCGTTGCTTCGGCAGTCCGCGGCCACGTAATGGCGATGCCTCACGTGGCGCGCGGCTGTCGCCTACCTCTGCGCATGAAGTTATGGCAATGCCACGCGTGCCACGGCCTTTTCTACCTCCAGCCTATATTTGCAGGGGCGCGTGCATCTCATCTCCTCCCACACTAAACCCTATCCGATGCACAAACTCCACCGTAGCGCCGCTGCCGCTCAACCTCCACCTTTGCCACCATGAGCAGCGCCGTCCGCGGGCAGGCTGCCGCGTCTCCACCTCCACCTCAGACTCCACCTCCCCCGGCCTCGAGCTTCGACGAGGAGTTCTACGATGACGACAACACCGACGACCTCCGGGACCCGGTCAGGGACGCCAAGTTCCTGGCTGACGCGGAGAAGGAAGCAGAGGAGGAGCAGGCGGTCCACGCGGCGTGCGTCGCCGAGATGGTATAGTTTGTACGTAGTACATTATAGTTTCTACAACTGTAGTTTGTATTGTTTCTATACATTATGCTTTTTAAATATTTTGCAAACAAAAAATGGGCCACCACGTTGGAAGCACACCTAGACGCAAACGGCCGCGTGGTCAAAATATGTTCGCGGGGCGATGCAAACGTCACGACCACTTTTAGGCGTTCGATATACGTCGCCCCGTTGGAGATGCTCTAACTATCTGGTTATCTCTAGCTAGGGATAAGAGCATATCTAGCAGATACGCCAAATTGCAAACCGCAAACACGCGGATGCAGGCCGAGAAAAACGGGATTTGCAGGCCGAAAAAAGCTCGGGCGGAGCAGCCGCATGCGCAACTGCATAATAGCATATTCTGATATGCTATTATGCAGTTTGCGCATGCGGGATCTGCTCCGCGGGGGAGGCAGCAAACCTGTATACTAAACTGCAAATCAATGTTTTTGCACATTTCAACACAAATATTTGACATAGTTCATTTCAAATGCATAATAAAACCGAACAAGTCGGAGTCGGAGGAATCCGACGAATCTTCCATCAAAGACATGGCGGCGGCGCTGAACGGCATCTACACAGGCGGCGGGGCGGATGAGGGAGGAAAAACGCCGGCGAAATACCAAGAAGCTTGCGGGCGGCGGCGACATACCTTGCGACGGCGGCGGCTGCCGATTCGCGGGCAAATCCGGCTGACTGGGTCGCCGACGACCTGCAGCTAGTGGGGAATCGGTGCGGCGCGTCGGTGCCGGTGTTCCTAGGCGACAAGGAGGTCGGACGCGGCCGGGATCTGCGGCGGCGATGCGCGCGAAAGGGGCGAGCTGAAAGTTCTTCGCGCCTGATTTTTCTCTACCAACCCACAACCCACGTCTTGCACGGTCTGCATCCGGCCGTGAAATACATATATGTGGGTTATTATGTAGTTTTGGCAAATATGCCGTATCTACTCTAAGGGTCTGTCTGCAGCTTCCTTCCATCTAGTGTCGAAAATCTGCATCTCAGCGTGCGATCGCCTCCTCACCGCGACCCGGAAAGCCGCGGCCTTGCCTTGGGTGCCGCCGAGCATAGGAAGCCCCCTGTGTAGGACGTACTCGCTGTCGACGACACCGACCTTGAGTGCCCTGTCGTCCTGCGCGCAGTAGCCGAGCTTGTAGTCGAGGCCCCAGGCGTGCACGAGGTCGTTCTGGACCATGCCCCAGGCCCCCAGCTGCAGCGCCACGCCGCGCGGGAGAATACCGGCACCATCATCTCCACCCACCCGGCGCACGGCGGCCCCCTGCTGCTGTCGCACCCTCCTCCTCCTCCCAAGGTCGACGCCGCCTTATAGAATCTTCTGTGCACGTCGCCTTGGACACCGGGCCTCAGCAGTGCACGCGCCGTGATGCCGTGGTGGATCTCGGACCGGCGGTCAAGCGCCGGCTGAGATACCTCGAGCCCTTCTCTCCTGACGACGTCGAGGTATCGGACGGGGTCGAAGGCGTCCACCTCGACGTCCTCGTCCCACACAGGAAGACGTTGTCGTACTCCGCCACCACGTCGGGGTGCAGGAACCGCTTGGCGAACCACCACTTCGTCTGTCCGCGCGCCGTCACGACACGTGCACCACGCGGAGCGACCACTCGAGGTCGTCCCACTGCTCCTCCCCCGCGCCGTCGTAGTGGAAGAGCACCAGCGCGAACCTGTCGGCGGGGAACTTGGACACGAGCTTGTCGACGGCGGCCTTGTTCTTGATACCGACCGGGATCGCGAGGAGGCTCTTCGACGACGGCCTTCCGCCGTGCTGCTTCTCAGGGTCGCCGACCATGGATACCATCTCCAGGTTGGAGGTACCGTGCACGATGCCCCTCGGCAGTGCCTCGCCGCCCGACTGGTGCTTCTTGGGTTCTTTTTCTTCCGTTCGCTGGACTACTCATAGCAGTTTACGCGAGACTGTTCCGGGATCCTCAGGAACTTTGCTCGCTCGTGGTAGTACTATTGGGCATGATGATCCTTGTGATGAAGTGTGGCGGCTGCGCCGGCGAGGAACAGCAGCACGAGAAGAAAGGCGAGCACCAACGGCAGCGAGAAGCGATTCGTCGGCGACATGGAGTGATGCAGTGCCGGCGTACGTGTTCGGTCAGCCGGCCAAGCGATCAATGACGGAATAAAATATGTGTTATGCTACCGTCGCTGGTCACCACGTAGTATATATAGCCCTGTACTTGCACGCAGAGCAACCCGAAACCGGCTTTGGAAGATGCTAAGAAGTCGTTTGGTATCCTCATTTGGGCCTGAAATTCTGGAATTCATTTTGAAATTTCATAGGTGGACTGTTTGGTTGCCACAGAATTGGGCTGTCATTTCATTTAGAAAATCCAGCAAAATGACACCATGGGTAAACACAATTCCAAGCTGAAACCTGTCATTTGCGTTTCTCTATGGAAGCCATTTACAAATTCAATATTAAATTTTGCTATCATTTACAATTCCTGTGACAACCAAACAAGTATCCATTTCTAAAATTACAATGTAAATGAAATGAATACATGTATTTATTTCGAAATGCTACAAACGAAATGAAAGCTTGGCTTCCAAACGACCTCTAAGGAATTACTTGATGATAATACAGTCCGGACGTGCTCGTCGAGCAATCAGAATCAAGGTAGTATCGGAGATGGAAGCAGGAGAGCAAGATGTATTCAGAAAAGAACGAAAATTCAGTAGCGCGTGCGGTCGGAAGAGCAACTCACGCGCGACGTGCGGCTGGCCGTCTGACCAGGATATACTCTCAATGGAACTGCGCGATGCATTGTTAGCTGGATGGAGGGCTGGAGTCGATCTCGTCCCAAAACGAAAGGAAGAATTTGAAACCGAGTCGGAGCGAGTGTATGCTTAAGTCCGTGCACACGGCAGTGACAATATGTTCTCATACGTACTCTCTGTCATGCGGCAAAGTTTGGTGCACAAAATGCACCTTTAAAACTTCTAATGTGCCATGAAATTGTTGACGTGTATAAGTAGATTGTCTTTTCCTTTCCACCAGTTTGGACTTTTGGTTCAAGTGGCTAGTACATGAAGTTTAACATGGTATCAGAGTCCCAGGCCTCGAGTTCAAATCCTGGCTTTCACAATTTATTCTAAAATATCCCCGCAGCCTTCTGCCGTGTGTATCCGGCCTTCCGCTGCCTCTTTGCTTCTCTACACGTGTTGACTTGTCTTCTCGTCTTCCCGTCACACGTGAGAGGGGGTGTTGACATGTATAAGTAGATTGTCTTTCCCTTTCCATCAGTTCGGACTTTTGGTTCAAGTGGCTAGTGCATGAAGCTTAACAGAAATAACATCTATTTACTTCATTCAAATATATGGCCCACGTTTTTATTGTACATCTGTTGACAAACAAATATGGAAGGCATTCATCACAAAACATGGAAAGCTTGGAAAGTACTTAGGAGACAGCCTTCTTATTGTCACCCATCATTTGTTACATCCAAAGTGATAAAACTAGGAGATCGCAGTACAAAAAACAGGAGTATTGTTATCAAAACAAATTCTAGCTAACTTATAAGCCACCTTATTAATTAGCATCCCGGAAGCAATGCTGCATGGTAGTAACATCAATTCTACTGGTAATTTGAAAACACTCTGCTAAAATAGCTGTATATGGGCTCGAGATTTCAGTAACACCATCAACCGTCTGAACAATTTCCAAAGAATCAGATTCAACAGTGTCAGGTGTTGAAATCAAAAATAATCCATGTTGGAGGGCTAAAGCTTCAGCCGATGTTGCATCGGCTATATTATTAAGGGTACAACTAGATCCGGCAGCTATAGCCTCGCCTTTGTGATTTTGGATGATTGCCCCCGCAGCACCTGAACCATTAGATAAACTAGTTGATTCCCCGCGCGTTGTCGTAGGCATTGGAGATGATTTTCTTAAACGCCAAAGCATGAATATGGTATGAATATAATGCTCATTTGTATAACGTTGCTGCCGGCAATTAGTGCAATATATTAAGAGATTCAAGATGTGTGTTGGAGTTATTGATTTAATGGAAAATATTTAGAGTAAGGTCCAATTTAATCAAGAAATATAGATGAAAAAATCTGAGTATGTAAATCTATACAAATCTGAGTCACTTATTTCCGAACTGAGGGAGTACATTTTTATAAGAACGGGTCACTGATCATGGTACCTTAATATTGCTATATGTAAAGAGCTGATTAAGCAATGCAACCACCAGCACTATATGCTAGAAATTATAGCTCTTGGTGGTGTAACACAACGAACATCTTCATATCGTACCATAGCAAATTGAATATATGGTAATTAAGCAGGCCAACGTGGGCATGGATGATTCCAAGAACATCGATGTGGCACATGCAGAAGAGTGGCTTCATGGTATTTTATGAGTACTGAAACTTCAAGGTACGGTGAAGATTCATGTTTAGCACATCCGCTCTGAGGCAAAGTATTGCATGTCCTGCCAGCTGCATGATACGGGGCGACTTTCGATCTTCACCGTATCATGTGCTTCTTCGCCAAGACGGCACGCAAAGGTGAATCCTCTCCTTTATGCGTGCCTACAATAGTCTATGTGGAACGATATACTACTTCATACTCCATCACATCTTGATGATAGGAACTTAACGACAAGTACGGAGGGAAGGAAGGATGGCACGGAGACCCGAGGACGCAAGGCCGATATCACGGAGGCATGGAAAAGAAGAAGGAAGAGGAAGGGCTGGACGCTATAGGCCGGCACTGCCGCTGCACCATGGCCGGCACTGTCGCCCCCCTCCGGCACTGCCGCTGCATCAAGGCCAGCACTGCCGCCCGACGCACCCCGGCACTGCCGGCCTCCCCACACCGGCACTGCCGCCGAGGCCGCGGCCACTTACAATATGAACCCTAGCTGCCACATGTATGGCTATGTGCTTGTATCTTTGTTTCCCCAAAATACCGTCGCCGCCCGGGCCGATCTGATGTCCCTCCCGCCGGAGTAGCTGGCCGGAGATGGAATAGGAGAGGCGCCGGATCTAGGGCTGTAAATAGTAGTCTCAGTAGTTGTAGGATTTGTGTGTCTCGGCGGCCTGCCGGTTTTCAGCGATATGCTGCTCGTCGGCTTCTTGCCGGGAGGTGGGGACTGAATCCTTTGAGCTGGATTCGGGCCTTGCTAGTGGTGGCTCTTCACGCCGCGGCGCTCCGGTGGTCGGAGCCGGAGGCGACGGGGAGGACCACTGCTGGGACCTCCGTCAATAAAGCTCAAGCTTCTGGCCCTGTTTCTCCCTTTTGCTACCATGGTGGGAGGAGAAGGGAGGTGGAGCAGATTGAGTATTTTGCATCAGATTTTGGTGGAGTTTCAGCTGTTCTATGGAGGGTGCTGTGCTCTTCCTTGTCCTCTGATATTTCACCCTCTTTCATCTCTGGCTCCTTGTGGTGGTGGTGAAGAGTGGGTCTGCGGTGCCAGGGACGGAGTCCCGGCCGATGTTCTGGAACCATACCTTAGTTCCTGTACATCAGGACAGGCATTCTTGCGGCTCTCAAAGCCTCTGATGGCGATGGCGTATGCAGTTGAGACGCGTGATGTTTTTTTTTCCTCTTCTTTACTGCAATGGAGTTTGGAGTGGAGGAGCATGGCGGAAGAGAGGCCGTGGTTGGAGACGACGCACTGTGGAAGATTAGCCCCAGATGGACTTCTTTGTATTGTCTTTATTTGCTGGGGTTGTTTGTGCAAATGTGTTAGGACAGCTGTGGTAGTAGTTTCTAGTGGTGTGTGTGCGTGTCATGTACTCTGTATGAGTTGATCTTTATATGCATGTACACTTTCGCAAAAAAAAAAAAATACCCCTCCTTAGTGGTTCCCTATAAGTAGGCGCCCACCCCCACCTTCATTAGGTTAGACATAGCTTTAGTGAGAACTTGGCTTATGCCTCCACCATCCCTTTGGGATTAGGGAAACCCCCTCCTCTCTTAGACACAAATCTATGAGTTGTATCAAGGCACTCCTTATATGATTTATCTTTCGCACTTGTGATTCTACCGCGGTCTCTCACACGTGTGACTCCATAGATCGTATATCGGTCTTTCTCTCGGGGATTCTACCTCGTGTCTCTCCTTGAGGGATTCTATCGTGATAGTGGTTCGGGCTATCGGGAGTAAACCGGAATTGTATCGGGTTGTGTTGCGTGTGTTCGCCGTGTTCTTCGTGTTCGTCTTTCACCCCCTCTTGTTCTTGGTCAATTCGTGAGATCGGGCAACCCACGTGGCCTTAGGCCCCCATCATATGGTATCAGAGCAAAGGTTGCCACGAATTTGACACTCCAATTTCATCAATTTCGCCCAAAAATTTCCCAAAAATTTTGCCAAAAAAAAAATTCTCGAAATTTGATCTGCGAATTTGTTGCGTTTTTTGTGGTTTTGATCCACTGATTTGATGTTGTTGGTGCTGATCTATGTTTCCCCCCACTTTCCCCCACCAATTTCGCCCAATTTGGCTCGAATTTGAGCAATTTCCGTGCTTATTTTTCAAGTTCCTGTTCGTCGGGTAAGAACAGCTCGACCCGCGGCCACCTCGGTTCATCCGCCCGGCCAACCACCTCCGCCTTCCGCTCGTGCCTGGCCCACCGCACCACCACGCCGCCGCACCGCCTGGCCACGCACACCAGCAGCTCACCCCTCGCTGCTCGCAATCACCAGCAGCCGCCGCCGCTCGTCCCGCAAGCCCCAGGCCCGGCCACGCGCGCCCATCTGATACGTCTCAAACGTATCTATAATTTCTTATGTTCCATGCTAGTTTTATGACAATACTCACATGTTTTATATACACTTTATATCATTTTGATGCATTTTCCGGCACTAACCTATTAACAAGATGCCGAAGCGCTAGTTCCTGTTTTCTGCTGTTTTTGGTTTCAGAAATCCTACACAGGAAATATTCTCGGAATTGGACGAAACAAAAGCCCACGGTCTTATTTTCCACAGAGCCTTCCAGAAGTCCGAAGAGGAGACGAAGAGGGGCGACGAGGCGGCCACACCATAGGGGGGCGCGGCCCCACCCCTGGCTGCGCTGCCTTATGGGGTGGGCCCCTCGAGCGTCCCCCGACTCTGCCCCTTCGCCTATATAATCCTTCCATCGCGAAAACCCTAGTATCGAGAGCCACGATACGAGAAAAGTTCCAGAGACGCCGCCGTCAACCTCATCTCTTGAGGTTCTGAAGATCGCCTCCGGCACCCTGCCGGAGAGGGGAATCATCACCGGAGGGCTCTACATCACCATGCCCGCCTCCGGACTGATGCGTGAGTAGTTCATCCTTGGACTATGGGTCCATAGTAGTAGCTAG
Source organism: Lolium rigidum (assembly GCF_022539505.1). NCBI lineage: Eukaryota > Viridiplantae > Streptophyta > Magnoliopsida > Poales > Poaceae > Lolium > Lolium rigidum. Next base: position 165,704,391 of record NC_061513.1, on the reverse strand, counting down.
ATGGTTGTCTTCTCCTCTTGTGCTATCATGTTTAGATCTTGTGAGCTGCCTATCATGATCAAGATCATCTATTTGTAATGCTACATGTTGTGTTTGTTGGGATCCGATGAATATGGAATACTATATCAAGTTGATTATTGATCTATCATATATGTGTTGTTTATGATCTTGCATGCTCTCCGTTGCTAGTAGAGGCTCTGGCCAAGTTGATACTTGTGACTCCAAGAGGGAGTATGTATGCTCGATAGTGGGTTCATGTCTCCATTGAATCCGGGGGAGTGACAGCAACCCCTAAGGTTGTGGATGTGTTGTTGCCACTAGGGATAAAACATCAATGCTTTGTCTAAGGATATTTGTATTGTTTACATTACGCACAGTACTTAATGCAATTCTCTGTTGTTTGCAACTTAATACTGGAAGGGGTGCGGATGCTAACCCGAAGGTGAAATTTTTAGGCATAGATGCATGCTGGATATCGGTCTATGTTCTTTGTCGTAATGCCCTAAGTAAAACTCATAGTAGTCATCATGATATGTATGTGCATTGTTATGCCCTCTCTATTTGTCAATTGCCCAACTGTAATTTGTTCACCCGACATATTATTTATCTTATTGGAGAGACACCACTAGTGAACTGTGGACCCCGGTCCATTCTTTTACATCTGAAATACAACCTACCGCAATCACTGTTTTCTGTTGTTCTTTGCAAACAAACATCATTCTCCACACCATACGTTTAATCCTTTGTTTACAGCAAGCCGGTGAGATTGACAACCTCACTGTTAAGTTGGGACAAAGTATTTTGATTGTGTTGTGCAGGTTCCACGTTGGCGCCGGAATCCCTGGTGTTGCGCCGTACTACACTCCTTCACCAACAACCTTCACGTGGCCTTCATCTCCTACTGGTTCGATAACCTTGGTTTCTTACTGAGGGAAAACTTGCTGTTGTACGCATCACACCTTCCTCTTGGGGTTCCCAACGGACGTGTGCTTTATCGTCACAAGCACCATCCTCCGCTCGCCCCTGGCCAATATCGCCCAACTTGCTCGAGCGCGCCCCCACCTGCAGCTCCCCGCCTGCGTTCAGCTGCCGGCAGGCCACGCCCAGCCTCGCCTCACTGCCCCGGCCACCTGCTCGCGGGCCTGCCACACTCCACGCGCAATTTCCGGCCGCAACACACCACAACACTAGCTCGAAATTCCTCCCAGGCCGCGCCCCCACCTCGCTCCAACTTCGCTTGATCTTGGTTTGGCCCGCACACAGACGCCCGGCACTGCCGCTAATAATAGACCGGCACTGCCGTGAGACCCACCCCGGCACTGCCGCTCGTCCCACCACGGCCCTGCCGGCCATGCCCATGTGCTGTTCAAATTTCATCTAGTTTCGACTCAACTTCTTGCCCCAAATCTTGACAACTTTTCGGAGTCCATTTGACTCCAAATTTTAACAACATTCTTCAAATACTCTACATGGTCCACCTTTAATTTTTGACAACTTTTGTAAACTAACTTTTGACCGCTCGTTTTGACCCAACTTTTTGGGCATTGACTAAATTTACCCGGTTTCCGATTTGGAGTGCCTTTGGTCCATGAGAACCGCTTCCGCGCCTACATCAACACCGCGACGACGGCATCGGCACCCCGGATTCCGGTGCATCTTCGACAACATCGTCATCACCATCATCGCAAGTTCGTGTGCTTGACACCGCCTAACATCAATAGGTATAACTTGCCTCTCCTCTACACCTTGTAGCCCCATTTCTTTCTTTGTGTACCTATCCTATTGAGACTAGCTTTCCGAGTGTTGCGAAGCATTGCACAAGTGTCACGACCGTGAGAGGGTTGTTATGTGTGTTGTGTTGAGCGAAGCTCCGAAGCAAGCTCGGTGAGAAAGATACACAAAAGAAGAAAAGTGATATACATACATATAGAGAAAAACAACAAAGCTTCTAAGCATAGCAAAAGAAAAAAGAGTGAAAAAAAGGAAAAGAAATACAAAAAGAGTGTGTATGCCACCGATATCGAGGAGTCCAAAGCTTCTAAGCAAAAGAGAGTAAAGAGAAGAGTGGCATTTGTGAAAATCTTGTTGCTTCTCTCATATGCAACCGAGCTACCGTCTCTCTTGTGTTGGCGTGACACCGAGCTTATAGTCTTTGTTAGGACCATCTTTGTCACTTGATCACTTCCTTGGTCGCGCTAACCTCATTGATCTTCTTGTGTGTGTTTCCGTGTTTCCTTGACATAGATCACCACTTTTGACATTTGACTTTGGATCTTACCCACATTTGACAATATACTTTTCCATTGATCTTTTTCGTTTGTTATCCACCCCTTACCCACCACATATAGAGTTCTTAGCCTTTTGCGTGTGCTTTGATTGTGTGTGTGAGTAACCCCGATACATTTTGGCTTTGCTCTTGATTTGAACCATTTTTCCGATACTTTCTTGAAAGGTGAGATACTTGTGTAGCTTTCCTTCCACCACATACATATACACCTTCCTAGTGAGATATATACATGATGACCCCACTAGAGCAAGCCGAGATGAGAGCATACTTCGCCGAGCTAGATGCTCGAGAAGCCCAAATGACACCCAAAGATAAAGCCGAGTGCAACGCATACTTCAAACACCTTGAGAGCAAGAGTGATACACACCATGAGTCGAGTGAGGATGTTTAGATTTCTAACAACTTAACCTCTACTACGCTTGTGTTGTCTTCCTCTTTGCTAGGTTGTTCAGACATCGACGACGCCATTGCCATGGAGATGAGGGACTCCACTATATGTGAGATGAGCGACTCCACTATATGTGAGATGAGTGCGTTCACTATATGTGAGATTGAGAGCCACCACTTGGAGGACATGAGTGATACACCGAGTGAGATGAGAGTGGTAGTTGATAGGTCATGTGAGGCCATTTTAAATTCTAACAACTTACCCTCTACCTCTAGTGTGTTCTCGTGTGTCTCACTAGGTTCCATGGATGACGAGACGCCGATCATGGAGAAGATGTACATGGTGCATGAAGATGAAGATATCACACCATGCTTGCTTAAAGATGAACATGGAGGCCACATCGAGCCTACCTCTTCCACAACACCCACCTCATATGAGCGGGACTACAAAGGTACCTATATGGGTGTTGATGATGCCATGATCCCACTAGTGGACATGATGATTTGTGAGTGCTTGCATGAGTTGGATGATCCTATTGCTATGTCATATGCTTGTTTCACTTTCCCTTGTGATACTTGTGATACCACTATTGTTGATCATGTGGAATTAGTTGCTTGTGAAAATTTGACCATGCCATGCTATGATACAAACTTGAACATGTTTTGTGCTACATGCTTGCAATATTCTCCCATTAATGCAACCAAAATATTGAACACTTGCTCTTTCCAATGCTTGGTTTGCAATGATGTTAATATGCTTGTGAATGAGATTGCCCCCATAGCTCTCTCACATTTTGGAGACTTTGCATATATCCATGTTGAGCATGTTCCCATGTTTACTCCGCATATTCACCACATCTACTATGGTAAATTGCTTAATGCTAATGGTGATGCGCAAAAGAAATGGACCATCATGATGGATGATGTGTTCATATACCATGCACACACGTTCTTTGCTTTGCCTATTGTGTGTGTAGGTACACGGAAGACAAGGTCAACCTCGATTGAGCACAAGTTGACCAAACGAGCTCTTGAGAGCATAATACAATTAAGTACAAGATCGAACCCGGCTCTAATACCTTTCCCATGCTTTGCATTGAACATGCCGAACAATTTCTCTTTCTTATGGTTATTTTGCAAGCATGATGATGTGATTCTTACCATTGGTGTTGCCACAAATATGAGGACCAATTTATCTTTCCAATGGTTTGTGTGCACACATGTTGATGATATTTTGAACACTCTCCCTTATGTGTTTTTGCCAAATTCTCCTCTTATTGCTTCAAGGATGTTGAACAATTTCTCTTTCCGATGCCTTGAGTGCAATAATGCACATGAGTTTCTACATGAGATGGACATCATAGTCGTCTCACAATTCGGAGTTTTTGTGTTTCCGCATTTGGAAGATGTTGAAATGAAGTTTTTACACATTGACCTTGCATATGCATTATTCTTGATATATTTGTGTTTTGCTAACGGTGTTGTGAACATGAATGGACATGTCGTTGATGATATGCTCCTCTATCACGCACACACATACTTTGCTTGGTCTTTGTTGTGTGAAGGTAAAAGTGACATATGGATGAGCGTCAACGAATGGGTTAAACCCCACACTTCGACTACACAAGATCTCTTAATGAGCGCACACCGACATCTTGCTAAGGTGACCTCCTTCTACTTACGCTCTCTTGCTAAAACCGTGGAACATTGGCTATGCTTTGAGTGTTGCTTGGCTTTTCTTGTGCTATTGATAGGGCACTTGACAAGTGAAGCAACATTCAAGCGTTCGTGTTATCTACCTCCTCTACACGTTCATGATGAGTTATCGTCGAGGACGACTCTTTTTCAAGTGGGGGGAGATGATACGGGGCGACTTTCGGTCTTCACCGCATCATGTGCTTCTTCGCCAAGACGGCATGCAAAGGTGAATCCTCTCCTTTATGCGTGCCTACAATAGCCTATGTGGAACGATATACTACTTCATACTCCATCACATCTTGATGATAGGAACTTAACGACAAGTACAGAGGGAAGGAAGGATGGCACGGAGACCCGAGGACGCAAGGCCGATGTCACGGAGGCATGGAAGAGAAGAAGGAAGAGGAAGGGCTGGACGCTCTAGGCCGGCACTGCCGCTGCACCATGGCCGGCACTGCCGCCCCCCTCCGGCACTGCCGCTGCACCAAGGCCAGCACTGCCGCCCGACGCACCCCGGCAATGCCGGCCTTCCCACACCGGCACTGTCGCCGAGGCCGCGGCCACTTACAATATGAACCCTAGCTGCCACATGTATGGCTGTGTGCTTGTATCTTTGTTTCCCCAAAATACCCCTCCTTAGTGGTTCCCTATAAATAGGCGCCCACCCCCACCTTCATTAGGTTAGACATGAATTAACTTGGCTTATGCCTCCACCATCCCTTTGGGATTAGGGAAACCCCCTCCTCTTTTAGACACAAATCTATGAGTTGTATCAAGGCACTCTTTATATGATTTATCTTTCGCACTTGTGATTCTACCGCGGTCTCTCACACGTGTGACTCCATAGATCGTATATCGGTCTTTCTCTCGGGGATTCTACCTCGTGTCTCTCCTTGAAGGATTCTATCGTGATAGTGGTTCGGGCTATCGGGAGTAAACCGGAATTGTATCGGGTTGTGTTGCGTGCGTTCGCCGTGTTCTTCGTGTTCGTCTTTCACCCCCTCTTGTTCTTGGTCAATTCGTGAGATCGAGCAACCCACGTGCCCTTAGGCCCCCATCACTGCAGCTACGGCAATAAAGGACTGGGAAGAGATGCAGGAGGATGGGCATCGGTCACGCGCAGCGCGCAGGTAATCCCACTATGAAGGAACCTTGCCGACATGTGAGACTGACACCTCGCTGTACAATTCACCGTTGTTAAGAGCTGTGATCCTGATTTAGGCTGGAAGTGTGGACACGTCGGCTCCGTGTCTGCTATTTTCACCGCAATAGTCTAGCGGCTTCGCAGGTGTCCCATGGTCCGTGATGTCCAGCATCAGACGTCATAAGGTGCCTTGTGCTGCTAATGATGCAATGCCAGTTCTTACAACTTAATCTTAATCAGAAGAAGCTTGGAAGACTATAAAGGGAAGCCGAATAGCAGCCTGACCAGCGCCTCACTTAGTTGCTCAACCATCGCCTGCCCTCTGCGCGTAACTTGTCACGCGACACGAACACATCCGGCGAAGAGCACGGTGGCGAGAACCGAACGGCGCCCACGCCCAAGGCAGCGAAGAGCGTCACAGCGACAAGCAGGAAGCCGTAGCGACCGCGATCAGGTGCTGGCGGCGAAGAGTGTGGCGGCGGCGACCTGCAGTATTGGTGGACCATGCGCACTTCAATGGCATCGTAGCTTCTACGTTTCCAGACAAATGAAAAGAAGTGGGTTGTTAATGCGGCGATAGTGGGGACTGGGGAGATAAAGCGGTTGTGTCATCGTTTGGTTTCGAAGGATCTGTTGTGACATGATAATTAAAATTGGCTGGACTGCTAGATAGTTAAACGTGATCATGTAAAAAAAAATCCCGTGCGTCAATAATTGATCAAATGGTTGTGGCTATTTGAGGTGACGTGGCTTACTATGAAAACATCTTGCAAACATTAAATGCAGAAAGTGGGGATCAACTTTATAGATATTATAGATAACATGCATATTAAGCTTATAAGTATTTAGTTTGGGCTTACAGCACAACACCTCCTTCGGTTCTCCTTTTCTTTCAGTATGATTTTTTTTTATTTCAACACCAAGACTGAGAAAGTTGTTTCCTTTGGAGGAGCCATATATTTACTTTTAACGAGTTGCCTTCGCTGCCACCAGATATACCAAGCTCCGATTAAAATCAGCTCCTTCAAGTCTTGTATTTCCGGAGTTGTGTGATCTTGGATTTGATTCCTGGGGAACTCTTCAACAACCACCGAACCCGAACGATCCACTATAACGGCTGAGTTGATTGTAGAAAGACCCCCAGCAATTGTCAAACCAATTTTTCTCTTTGACATGCAAATCTAGTTGTGTTCATAAACCGAGGGAACAATAAAGGTGTTCGCATCTTTTGCAACTAGTATAAAATCATCTTCATACTCCAAAATTACTGTACATGTCTCCTCTATCTCTTTCGCAATACTCGGCAAAAACACCAAATCTAAGCCTCCTCCTCCCTTCCACTCCAATGGCGATTTAAGTACCTAACTCCTGGTTCTACCGCTTCAAGGAACAAGACATGAACTTCACTATGGCGTTCACCCACCGTGCATCACGTCAAGAACAATTTCCTCAATCGTGCACCGGTCAAGCATGTTGGACTCGATACCGAGTTCATCAGCACATGGAGGAATGTCGGGCAAAAGAAACTTCCATACGAGAAAGACGCAATGTGTCACCGTCCTTCAGCTTTTCGTGGCATACAAGTGTCTCTTCTTCTAGATTTTCCATGCAGAATCGAGTTCCAGGGCTCCTCACACAGTTCTTGAGTGATGAAGATATCATGGTATGTGGCGTGGCTACCGAGAATGATGTGTGTATGCTGCATTACTAAACCTCGAGGAGGCGATACTGAACCCAATAGAGAAACATTCTCCATAACTCGTTGCTTAGTCGAATGCTTATATGAGGACTGATCTTTCGAATGAAAAACCAGAGATACAAGCCATAAGAGGAGGATGGGGCGAAATCTCGTTGAGCTACGATTAAATCAAATAAGCTGCTCTAGATGCTCGCATCGGCTTTGTGATTGCTAGGAAGAACTGATAGTTAGCTAGTTAGTTAGTTATGACAACCCTACAGGTCTTCATATTTTGTACTAGTTTTTTTACTGTATGGATCTGAATGATTTTAATATTTTTTTTTGAAAGTGGTTGTATATTAATTAAGACATAATATCTGGATTACAATCATTGCAAGCCGCTCTCGACACGCAGGTCGGGACCGCACTTAGCAAAACACCACTACTCAACTCTCTACGACTAAATTGACATAATTCATGTGCAACCTTGTTACAGGTTCTATTAATCTTTGAAATTTTCACTTGTCTATCTGGTGGCTTCTTCCTTCTAAACTCCTTTGCAATGATACTGATTTCGGATCTATCCATGTTTCCTTCCCGGAAAGTCTCAATGGTCAAAGAGCTATCTGATTCGATAATCATGTCAGCTTCCGAGTTGTTTAAAGCAACTTGCAAGCCATTTAGACACACAATTGCTTCAGCCACAGAGGCCGATTGACAGTGGGGTATTAAGCCCCAAGATGAGCAGATGATTTTTCCGAAATTATCTCTGATTACTGCGCCCCAGGAGCCCGTCTTACCTTCTGACAGAAAGCTTGCATCAACATTGCACTTTATCCACCCTTCCTCCGGTTTCATCCAGGTGTTATTTTCATTATTTTCCTTCAAGCTTGGGCGCTGTCTATGAACATTTCCTTGTGAAATTGTACATTTTCCTTTCCGGTCAACAACAATATGACCTGCAGCTATATCTTGAATGTAGTGAGATAGTTTTGCAAAAACTGAATCGAATTATCCACTGAAGCCTGGCCATTATCAAAGATGATATTGTTTCTATGGTGCCAAGCCCTCCACCATAGGAACATCATTTTTACTTCTTTGGTCATGATTTAGGCTATCCAGAAGAACCAAAACCCAAGTCAGGACAGTGTGAGTTAACTTTGATTCTGGTGGAAGATTCCAGGATTTTTCTTGGCCTTGTCTCAAGGCTTTAGCTTTTGTACAAACCATTGTAGCATGGTATCCCGTCTCCTACTCCATCCCACAGATAGGACACATAGGCAGGACATTTGGAAGTCTGCGAGCTCTATTAACCTGTACAACAATATTATTAGTAGCAAGCTTCCAAGTAAAGATTTTTACCTTTGGAGGCACATTTGTACTCCAAATGACTTTCCAAAGATTCCTATCACCATTTTGGTAGCTGCTTGAATTAGGCGGTGTTCCTTTTTTCAGGTCGAGCGCAAGATTGTATGCGCTCCTGATAGTGAACATGCCATTATTTTCAAGTGTCCAGGAAATAAAGTCCTCCTCATCATAGGATGGCGGTCTAATACTTAAGACAACATCAGAGTCATGAGGCATAAAGATATCACGGATAACATCTTCATTCCAGGTGTGGTCATGGTTGTTTATCAATTGAGAGACTCTTCTTAACCGTGAATTGTTTACATTAGCAGATATTTTCACATTTCCCCTTGGCACCCAGTTGTCTCTCCAATTACGTACTTTGGCCCCATTACCAATTCTCCACATAGCCCCTTTCTTCAAGAGCTCTAGGCCATGCATTATTCCCTGCCATCCAGGGGATGGGTTCTGGATAAAAGTTGTGTCCATTAGTTCTCCATCCGGGTAGTATTTTGCTTTCAGCAATTTTTCACAAAGACTGTCAGGGAAGACAATCAACCTATAGGCCTGCTTTGCTGGCAGATCTTGGTTAAAAAGATGGAGATCTTTAAAACCCATGCCACCTTGTCCTTTCCTTTTTATTACTTTATCCCAGCTCATCCTATGCACACGTCTTCTCTCTTTTTCATCACCCCACCAGAAGTCTCTAGTTAATTTCATCAAATCTTTGTAACGCCCCAACTTTTGCAACCTTGTTTATTTGTCCAAAGTGCAAAAATCAGGGGGAACAAAAACTTTTTAAGTTTTGCTTGTGCTGTCATGTGTTTGGTTGAGATGTGTCTAACTTTGTTTGATGAGTGATGTTTGTCGAATAATGTTAAGCGAAGTATCTCAACCCACATCTTCTTATTTCGAGAAAACACTCATGCTATGGCCACTCTTGTATCACCTTAATCTCCTCTCTTCAAAAATATTTGAACCTTATGTCATATAACAAAACCTATTTTGTTTTGTCTTATGACTCAAATTTTAAATTCAAAAGATCTTGCCAAACACCTTTTATTTTAAAGTGGCTATGGTCACCTCAGATCATAGTATCACAAAAAGAGTTTCTAAAGTTATTTTGTTCTGAGATAAATTATTTACCAAATGTCTTACCCTTACTTTGTGGACCTTCAAAATCTTATAAAAGCTTTTATAAATAGTTTGGTTGCCTAAAATAAAATGGAATGATCCATATTTCCTTTTTACTAAAACCTTGGGCCATTCAACTCTTTCTAAACTTGCTCCCACTTCCATTAATTTCAAATGAAAATTCTTATTTAGTTTAAATCAAGTCAAAGCCATAGACACCCAAAACTAAATTCTTTGATCAAATATCCTTGGCATTTTCCTTGACATTAATACATCTCCCTGATCCATATTTTAACATCGTTACTCCATCTATACATGATCGTGGTAGATAACCATTTGTTCAACAAATGACTATTATCCATTTGCATCTCTATCTTCCCAAGGTCACTAAACTCTTCTCTTAAAGAGTTATTCGCCTAACCATCTTATGTCTTGATCACCTTCTCAAAATCATCTAGTTCTTTATCTTTACTATCTACCGTCCTTCTATTTTTTTAGTTATTCACTGGAGCAATTATATATTGAAGTCAATCCGAGGCAAGTGTTCGGATCTATTATGACATAAAGATTGGGTGCCTAAGGGACGCTGTTTATCTTGAAAAACAAATATTTCCCGACGTAAGAAAAAAAATATTTTTGCAATTTTAGAAACTAGTGTATTCTGTCTAGATTCTACTCTTAGAAACTTATCCTCAAGAACCTTAAACAAAACATCGTCTAGGAAAAATAGTGTTGTGCCCTTTGGCAATGATCCAAAAATTTCAAATTGGGAGTTTCCCTTCAAATTTCCCAACAACAGTAAAACCCCATTTTGTTCCCTATTTTTCTAACAAAACTATTTTCTAGTTTTATGAAGCCATTTCAAAATATTTTCGAAAACAAAACTAGGAATGGGAATGATATCTTTGTATCTCCTCACTTCCTTGTCAAAATAATTTTTTTCTAGAAATATATTTCCTTCACTCTACTTTGTTTTTATCAAAGTGCATGTAATTGGTGCATATGCCATTCCTTGTTTTTTTTTCATGCACGTTTAAAACTTGGGAAAAATCTACCAAGCATAGTTATGCAAGTAAATCTGTTTTACCTCAAAATATCACTCTATCCATTTCAAAATTTCCAAAATCTAGTTCTACCAAAATTCATCCAAATTTCGACCAACCTTTGTAAAGTGACCTTAGCTAATACTTTTAAATTTCTAAATTTGAATGTCAACCTCTCTACCTTAAAGAAACCCCTCTAATCCACCATCTAACACCATCAACTTCCGTAAACAAAAAGTGAGCCAATGCCATCTTGAACATCTTTGATATTAATCTTCACCAACACCTCTATCTCTCTAACACCCTTCTAAACTCCATTTAATCGAGCAAACCATCATCAACATCATCACCTAGTTAGCCTATACTCTCCATTTAGGTAATGTGCTAAGATCACCATGCATGAAGCAAAATGGAGAGGCTGGCCATGCCATGCATTGCTCTCCTATGCCATACCTTCCTTTTATTTCTTTCTATTCTCTTTGATCACCACCCAGTCAACACACACACACGAGGCTAGCATCCAACACACTTATGATTGATCAACCACACTGTAGCTACAATACAATCTTTGTATGCATGCGTTTGGAGGGAATGGAAAGAGGAGAGGCACGCCGGTGGTAGAACCTTGACCCATGCTACAAACTACACCTCGAGCATGCGCCATCCTTGCATGCCTGCAGCCCTCCCCTATCCCCTCTAGCTCCCTAGCTCTCCCTCTTGTCCCTTCTCCCTTGCAAACCCGTGAAGGAGACACCTCCATCTCTCTCTCCGGCCGGCCATGCACGCCATGCTAGTGGACGTTGGCGCCTCTCTGCAATTCCATATCCTTCCTAGACAACCTCCCTCTGGATTCCTCTCGTGGACGAGTCACCTCGACCCCCTTTTCACTGTCGTGCACGCCACCGCGGACGCGTCCACGTCGGCCACCCCATGCCCCTCTCCAATGGCTCCAAAAACCACCTCTGTGTACACGGGACGAAGTCCTTCACCTCACTGGCGCTCGGAGAAGCCAGAGCATGCCCTTACCCACACGCGTTTGGCCGCACCATGTCTTGATCTTTCCGTCGAACAGTTGGTAGGCAGACGCGATGTCTCCGTGCCTGCTGGTTCCCACGCGCTCTCGACGCCCGATGATGAGGACATCCCTACTACACTACTACCTCCATCATTGCAAGATGAAGACGTTCCTGCAGTGAAGCTCAAGTCCAATAAAGTCAGGATTGGACCAATGACAAGAGCTCGTGCGAAGCTACTTAAGCAACAGGTGAACTTGTTCCCGTATTACTTATGTATGATCAGATATGAAGAGGAACCAAGCATCGCACAAGGAGGAGAGGAGCAGCTGGACATGAAGCTGGACAAGAAGCTGGACGTGAAGCTGGACATGGAACTAGACATGAAGACATCCCATGGACGCGCGAGGGAGGAGCAGGAGGCATGTGCGAGAGGAGGAGATGCAGTTCAGGCCGGCGCTAGGCCCGGTCAGACCGGTCGTGCCGCCGGGCCACCCGGTCCCAGCCCCGGTTCGACCGGCTTCCACGCCGGATCAGCCGTTGCGCCAGCCGGGCACTGTCCAGTAAGCCAGGACGCGTCGCCCGGTCGCCACCCGACGCCAGGCCCGGTTTGAACCGGACTGGCCCGGTCCCAGGCCCGGTCGACCGGCCCCCAGGCCGGCCGAGTCCGAGTCTGTCTCGACCAGATCTATTCTGGGTCGGTTATTTTTATATCTTTTCGACCTGAGGTCGTCCTGAACGCCTATATAAGTGCCCAGGATGCCCCCATAATAGCTTTAGACCACGTTTAAGATAAACCCTAGTTCATAGTTGATTGCATTGCAACTCTATTGAATCCCTACACGATATTGCCTTGATTTGTTGTAATTCTGAAAGTCTTGTGTGATCTGCTTTCCATTGGGAATTAGAAGGTTGCAACTTACCGCTTTGTGGTCGGCGGCTACGTGCGCAAGTGTGTGGAGTTGCGAATATCTTGCAGGGTTGAGAGCTGTTGCATTGGCGACAGGGACCAATCGAGAGATCTTGTTGCGTCATACAAGTTATCACCCACTCTTCATCAAGTTATCTCCGTTGTGTTCATCCCTTGTTCATCATCACCACCATTGCTTACTGAGAAGATCGGGCCACCCCTTATCATCTTGGTACCAGATTTCAGTGTTTCCTCGGTAAGCCATCCACAATCCACCCCATAGTTGAGTTGTGAGTGTTTCCTATCCAGAAAAGCCATAAAAAATTAGGGTTAGGGTTTGCCATAGCCTTAGATTGCACTAATTTCGAGTTTTAGTTGCTTTTCATAGTTGTTTTTGCGTATCTTTTTGTTCCATCTAGTATTGTTAGGGTTTGTGTCACCGCTTTCATCTAGAGTCAGTTTTTTGTTGCTCCGAGTCCACATAGCATACAGTGTGTTTGTCCAAACCATAGCCACAGCCTTTCGATATAAGTGACTAGGAACTTCCCCAGAAGAGACTAGTTTTACCACTCGACAGGCTGCTCATTAGGGTTTTGGTGCTTTACATTATCTATTGGCCGTGTTATCAAGGAGTTGAGTCATAAAAATCAAAAAAAAGAGAAAATAGAAAAGAAGCAAAAAGAGCTACATAGTTGCGTGTGATATAAAGAAAATTCCAAAAAGAAAAGTGAAGTGCTAGTAGAATCAAGTGAAGGCCTAAGTTTTCTTTACTGCACCTGTAGTTGAGCAATCTTGTGCCTGTCCAGTTGAGCTTTGCTAGCGTCTCTCGAGTGCATTGCAACCTTTCATCCATATAGTTGCATTGCCACATTTATCGCCTTGTGTGAGTTTCATTGGTTGTCTACGGTCAGCGCTAGAGCTTGTTATTGGTGCAAATAGGTAGCCCACCTACAGCCCCACATATACCCTGCTTTGTCGTGTGATTGTTCTTATACCCTTGATATTCGCTTCGCTACATCCATGCACTAGTCATCACTACAAGTGGTAAGCAATACTAATTCACTTTGGAGCGGTAAGATTTCCTTTTCTTATCAGTTTTGGCTGAGTTGTGAGAGTACTACCATATATATTTGTTTTAGTGCACTAACCTACTAACCATGTCTTCTAGTGATGAGAAAATTGTTAACCAGAAAAACAAGGATGCCGCTGATGTGATGACATGGAGGGAGTATGAAGCTCTTCGTAATGAGATGCGACGTGAATTCCGCACTCAGGACGATGAACTTAGGGGGACTGTTCAGGGAATCTCCCAGAAGCTGGATACTACTAATGTGACCGTCATTACAATGAAAGATCAGATGACGGATATCCAGCGCAGTCCTCAAGTTTTGCAACTAGCTGTTGATAATCTCACCCAACAACAGCAACAAGAAGAAGAAGAAGAAGAAGAAGACCCTGAGCTTCAAGATGAGGCACCTGATGCTGGTCGTGGTGCTGGGCGTGGTAACCGCGCTCGTGGGTTTGTTGAACTCCGACGCCAAGGTCGTGGGTTTGAGGAGGAAGACGGATTGGGTAAGCCAAAGTTCTCGATACCCAAATTTGAAGGAGGTGCTGATGTTGAAGAATACCTCACTTGGGAGCTGAAGATTGAGAAGTTATGGCGCTTACATACTTATACGGAAGATAGGAAGATCAAGTTTGCTTCCTCAGAATTTGATGGTTATGCATTGCGTTGGTGGGATGGAGTGACACGCAAACGTCAAGAAGATCATGAGCTGCCAGTTCGTACATGGCGAGAGATGAAGGAACTTATGCAAGCTCGTTTCGTGCCCACTAATTATTTGCGATCTATATATGATAAGTTGACCCTATTGAGACAAGGTGTGAAGACTGTTGATACTTATTTCATGGAGATGGAGATGCTTATGCAGCGTGGCCGTGTCCGTGAATCACTTGAGATGACAATGAATCTCTTTCTACATGGTTTGAAGTTTGATATCAAAGGCATTGTTCGTCATCACAGTTACACCACTATGAATGAGTTGCTACATCATGCAAGAGAAGCTGAATCACATTTGGCTGAAGAAGCACAAGTTAAAGGTCGTGCTACGGGAGCTGGGCGCTACACGCCTAGGGCGCCTCCATCTACAGCGTCGGCGCCATCCTCGCATCCCGCACCTTATTCTACTCAGTCTAGCAAGCCGGTCTCCAATGTGTCCAACACAAAGAAGCCCGAACCTGCTGCAAGTACAAGTGGTTCTAGCATGTCTACTGCGCGCAACCGCGATATGAATTGTCATACATGTGGTGGCCAGGGTCACTTCAAGAGAGATTGTCCTAACCGCAAGGTCATGATTATTAATGAGGACAATGAGTATGAGACTGGAGATGATGTTGATCCATATACTCCAAAAGATGATGACTATGACAGTGATGGTGTAGATGCTTATCCATCTGAAGCTCGCACTATTGTTCTGTCTCAGCGTGCTCTTAATGTGTTGCCAAGCGCATCTACTCAGCGCTGCAATTTGTTCCAAACAAAGGCTTTAGTTGGTCCTGACAAGGCTTGCAAGGTCATTATTGATGGCGGGAGTTGCCGCAATTTAGCAAGCAAGGATTTGTGTACCAAGCTGAAGTTAAAGTATCTACCGCACCCATATCCATACTATATTCAGTGGTTGAGCGACAATGGTGAGATGAAGGTAAATCACATGGTGCGTGTTGAGTTTGAGATTGGACCGTATAAGGATTCCATTGATTTTGATGTGGTTCCTATGACGGTGTGTCACCTACTTTTGGGTCGGCCATGGCTCTATGACTGTTCTGTGCAACACAATGGCCGTGCCAATACATATCACCTGGAGTTCAAGGGCAAGAAAATTAACTTACAGCCTATGTCACCACAGCAAATTGTCAATGAATCTCGTCAGAAAGTTGAAGTAAACTTGGAGGATGCACCTATAGATAGGCGAGATAATTGTAATACCGTGAGTGATATAACGAAAAGTGAGAGAGTGAATTCCTTAGTCTAATTAGCCACCAAAGAAGACATGAGAGAATTTAGTGAGGATCCTACAGCCATGCCTCTTGTGCTCATGTACAGGGGTACAGTTTTGGTTTATAACGACATGACCCCTATTACTCTTGGCGTTTCTAATGTTTTGCAAGAATTCAGCGACGTGTTTCCGGAGGAGGTACCCGCAGGACTGATGGCGTGTATTTCACACGTTCAATGGGCAACCCCAAGAGGAAGGTATGATGCGCACAGCAGCAAGTTTTCCCTCAGAAAGAAACCAAGGTTTATCGAACCAGGAGGAGCCAAGAAGCACGTTGAAGGTTGATGGCGGCGGGATGTAGTGCGGCGCAACACCAGGGATTCCGGCGCCAACGTGGAACCTGCACAACACAACCAAAGTACTTTGCCCCAACGAAACGAGTGAGGTTGTCAATCTCACCGGCTTGCTGTAACAAAGGATTAACCGTATTGTGTGGAAGATGATTGTTTGCGAGAGAAAACAGTAAAAACAAGTATTGCAGCAGATTTGTATATCGAGTATTAAAGAATGGACCGGGGTCCACAGTTCACTAGAGGTGTCTCTCTCATAAGATAAAAGCATGTTGGGTGAACAAATTACGGTCGGGCAATTGACAAATAGAGAGGGCATAACAATGCACATACATGACATGATAAGTATAGTGAGATTTAATTGGGCATTACGACAAAGTACATAGACCGCCATCCAAGCTGCATCTATGCCTAAAAAGTCCACCTTCGAGGTTATCATCCGAACCCCTCCGAGTATTAAGTTGCTAACAACGGACAATTGCATTAAGTATGGTGCGTAATGTAATCAACAACTACATCCTCGGACATAGCGCCAATGTTTTATCCCTAGTGGCAACAGCACAACACAACCTTAGAACTTTCTCGTCACCGTCACAGTGTCAATGCGGGCATGAACCCACTATCGAGCATAAATACTCCCTCTTGGAGTTAAAAGTAAAAACTTGGCCGAGCCTCTACTAGTAACGGAGAGCATGCAAGATCATAAACAACACATATGAAATAACTTGATAATTAACATGACATGGTATTCTCTATCCATCGGATCCCGACAAACACAACATATAGAATTACGGATAGATGATCTTGATCATGTTAGGCAGCTCACAAGATCCAACAATGAGGCACAATGAGGAGAAGACAACCATCTAGCTACTGCTATGGACCCATAGTCCAGGGGTGAACTACTCACTCATCACTCCGGAGGCAACCATGGCGGTGTAGAGTCCTCCGGGAGATGAATCCCCTCTCCCGGCAGGGTGCCGGAGGAGATCTCAGAATCCCCCGAGATGGGATCGGCGGCGGCGGCGTCTCAGTAAGGTTTTCCGTATCGTGGTTTTTTCGCATCAGGGGTTTCGCGACGGAGGCTTTAAGTAGGCGGAAGGGCAGAGTCGGGGGCCAGACGAGGGGCCCACACCATAGGGCGGCGCGGGCCCCCCTTGGCCGCGCCGCCATGTGGTGTCGCCACCTCGTGGCCCCACTTCGTATGTTCTTCGGTCTTCTGGAAGCTCCGTGGAAAAATAGGCCCCTGGGTCTTCGTTTCGTCCAATTCCGAGAATATTTTGTTACTAGGATTTCTGAAACCAAAAACAGCAGAAAACAGGAACTGGCACTTCGGCATCTTGTTAATAGGTTAGTTCCAGAAAATGCACGAATATGACATAAAGTGTGCATAAAACATGTAGGTATCATCAATAATATGGCATAGAACATAAGAAATTATCGATACGTCGGAGACGTATCAAGCATCCCCAAGCTTAGTTCTGCTCGTCCCGAGCAGGTAAAACGATAACAAAGATAATTTCTGAAGTGATATGCCATCATAACCTTGATCATACTATTTGTAAACATATGTAGTGAATGCAGCGATCAAAACAATGGTAATGACATGAGTAAACAAGTGAATCATAAAGCAGAGACTTTTCATGAATAGTACTTCAAGACAAGTATTAATAAGTCTTGCATAAGAGTTAACTCATAAAGCAATAAATCAAAGTAAAGGCATTGAAGCAACACAAAGGAAGATTAAGTTTCAGCGGTTGCTTTCAACTTATAACATGTATATCTCATGAATAATTGTCAACATAGAGTAATATAACAAGTACAATATGCAAGTATGTAGGAATCAATGCACAGTTAATCACAAGTGTTTGCTTCTTGAGGTGGAGAGAAATAGGTGAACTGACTCAACATAAAAGTAAAGAGAATGGTCCTTCAAAGAGGAAAGCATCGATTGCTATATTTGTGCTAGAGCTTTTATTTTGAAAACATGAAACAATTTTGTCAACGGTAGTAATAAAGCATATGAGTTATGTACATTATATCTTACAAGTTGCAAGTCTCATGCATAGTATACTAATAGTGCCCGCACCTTGTCCTAATTAACTTGGACTACCGGATCTTTGCAATGCACATGTTTTGACCAAGTGTCACAATGGGGTACCTCCATGCCGCCTGTACAAAGGTCTAAGGAGAAAGCTCGCATTTTGGATTTCTCGCTTTTGATTATTCTCAACTTAGACATCCATACCGGGACAACATGGACAACAGATAATGGACTCCTCTTTAATGCATAAGCATGTGGCAACAATTATTATTCTCATATGAGATTGAGGATATATGTCCAAACTGAAACTTCCACGATGAATCATGGCTTTAGTTAGCGGCCCAAAGTTCTTCTCTAACAATATGCATGCTCCAACCATGAAGGTGGTAGATCTCTCTTGCTTCGGACAAGACGGACATGCATAGCAACTCACATGATATCCAACAAAGAATAGTTGATGGCGTCCCCAGAAACATGGTTATCGCACAACAAGCAACTTAATAAGAGATAAAGTGCATAAGTACATATTCAATACCACAATAGTTTTTAAGCTATTTGTCCCATGAGCTATATACTAGGAAAAATACCCGTGCGTTGCAACGGGATACCTGTTAAAATATTATCATGGGTGCGAATAGACGGGCAAATAAAAAAACATGAATCGATTGTGTGTGATTTTACCTCCTCACAATGTCCTAGTTGCCACCCTTATTTCATTGTAGCATTTCTTCTAATCTGGTTTTGCCTTTGATCGACGATGGAAATAGGAAATTGGAAAAATCATGTTGTTCCTCTCCTGCATGTCACATGCTAAATTTTTTTGTAGGGATGTTAGATATAAAAAACAATACCACGACCACAGAAGACATGTACTATATGATAATGCTTGCTGTTCGCATGCTCACTTTTCTAGTCCAAGCACGCTAACTACAAACGAGGTATTTCCTTCTTCTTCCGCTGCTTTCCTTGTGGGCACATGGTGCAACCAGACATATACCATGCAAACAATATATACCTTGCGAGACCTTGGAGAAATCCTAGTCACTTATGCCTGTCCGTCAGGCTTTGCGGTGCAGCACCTTTTATCTCCTAAAGTCCTTCGGAATCGCACACCCGGCAGGAGCTTGACAATCCAAGTCTGCGGGTTTCGATCGTTGGGCTGCATACCGATCAGATCAGAGCTGGTGTTCGTGCCATGCATGTGACCTTTCAGATTGTGTACGTGATGGTGCAGTTCTTGAGCGTCATATTCCGGGCGGCAATTAATCTAGCCAACGCGGGGTGCAGTTGGGCGAGTCGTTGGTGGAACGCACTGGTGCAGAGGAACCTAGCCGCTCGTGCTCGGGGAAATCGGATCAGGTGGGCGTGACCGTGCGTGTTTTCCCCATTTTTGTTTTGTTGTAGGAACGCCTGTGATGCGTGCGTTTAAGGCGGCTGGCCTGCACGCATGGGCATCGAATAGTACTCCACTTGCAGAACGCCTTGAATAGCTGGCCAAAGTCGAGGCGACAACGTCGTCGCCCGACGTCCAGCACAGCTCGGCGGCTTACCGAAGAGCTGTTCGAAGTCGAGGGGGCGGCAGCATGTATCCCCTCATTGCTTCCGGACGCTAGTACGCCACTACGCATTTTAAGCCCACAGCTTGAGCTTCTGCTACTAATGCTGCTCCGACCGTCATGACCAGCACGCCACCGAGCTCTCTACCTCCCGTCGACGCGCTAGTCGCCTCCACAGCACCTGCGGTATCTCTGGACGCGATAGACGTGCTCTCGGCGCCCGCTTCCTCTCTCTGCATCGTGCACAGCCCCTCGCCATGGTGCTGCTGCGGTCACATGCCCCTGTCTGGGACGCCGAACATGATGGACAAATTTTCTAGCACATCGGGATCAAAGATCGTGTGCATGATGTACTGGATCAATAAGACAACCGACGCTAGCCCATGCGGTGAGCGCGAACCTCATGCGGTGAGCAGCGGACAAGGTGGGGAGTCCGCGAGCTGCGTACATGACGGCTCCAGTCAAGCGCACGGACGTGTGCCGGCGGACAGGCGTGATTCCGCGAGCAG
Source organism: Lolium rigidum (assembly GCF_022539505.1). Lineage (NCBI taxonomy): Eukaryota > Viridiplantae > Streptophyta > Magnoliopsida > Poales > Poaceae > Lolium > Lolium rigidum. Next base: position 165,684,295 of record NC_061513.1, on the reverse strand, counting down.
CGACGAACACGCGAAAATTGTGCAAATCGAGCTGGTCGAGGGATACCTCAATCAAGCGCGGTATATATGAGCGTTCACGCCTCAACCGTGTACCGACCTGGACTCTTTTTGGCAATGGAGCGCAGGCCAAGGAGACCTGGTACGTGTTACGTACCTATGCTTTTCTCTTGACCTGATACGTTCCAGGCTGGCGACATAGCTGTGCTTTTCGATCTGTACTCCCGAGCGTGCGAGCAGGTTCACCTTGGGCCTTTCCGTGGGCCGATCCAATTGAGCAGTTGGTCGTTCGGTTCTTATACCGATTGGATTGAATTACAAACCCTTTTGTTTACCGATGGTAACTGTTTTCTTAGCGATCGATCTATCTATGGACGAAACCATCAGCTGGACGACCAAGAAATCGAGGTACCAAACCAAGGAAATCTTTTTCCCTTTATTATTAGGTATAGATTGCAAAGGTGAATGATGGAATTTTAAAGGTAGCACTCAACCAATTTACTTTGGAATGGCGGATAAATATCATGTAGTAGGTAGGTATGGTGGACACAAATGGCATAGTGGTTGGCTCAAGGATTTTGGATGCATGAGAAGTATTCCCTCTCGATACAAGGTTTAGGCTAGCAAGGTTATTTGAAACAAACACAAGGATGAACGGTACAGCAAAACTCACATAAAAGACATATGGTAAACATTATAAGACTCCATACCGTCTTCCTTGTTGTTCAAAACTCAATACTAGATGTTATCTAGACTCTAGAGAAACCAAATATGCAAACCAAATTAGCAAGCTCTAAGTATTTCTTCATTAATGGGTGCAAAGTATATGATGCAAGAGCTTAAACATGAGCACAACAATTTCCAAGTATCAAATTATCCAAGACATTATAGCAATTTACTACATGTATCATTTTCCAATTCCAACCATATAACAATTTAACGAAGAAGAAACTTCGCCATGAATACTATGAGTAGAGCCTAAGGACATATTTGTCCATATGCTACAGCGGAGCGTGTCTCTCTCCCATAAAGTGAATGCTAGGATCCATTTTATTCAAACAAAACAAAAACAAAAACAAACCGACGCTCCAAGCAAAGTGCATAAGATGTGACGGAATAAAAATGTAGTTTCAGGGGAGGAACCTGATAATGTTGTCGATGAAGAAGGGGATGCCTTGGGCATCCCCAAGCTTTGACGCTTGAGTCTTCTTAAAATATGCAGGGGTGAACCACCGGGGCATCCCCAAGCTTAGAGCTTTCACTCTCCTTGATCATATTGCATCATACTCCTCTCTTGATCCTTGAAAACTTCCTCCACACCAAACTCGAAACAACTCATTAGAGGGTTAGTGCATAATAAAAATTCACATGTTCAGAGGTGACACAATCATTCTTAACACTTCTGGACATTGCATAAAGCTACTGGACATTAATGGATCAAAGAAATTCATCCAACATAGCAAAAGAGGCAATGCGAAATAAAAGACAGAATCTGTCAAAACAGAACAGTCCGTAAAGATGGATTTTATTAGGCCACCAGACTTGCTCAAACGAAAATGCTCAAATTGAATGAAAGTTGCGTACATATCTGAGGATCATGCTCGTAAATTGGCTTAATTTTCTGAGCTACCTACAGGGAGATAGACCCAGATTCGTGACAGCAAAGAAATCTGGAACTGCGCAGTAATCCAAATCTAGTACTTACTTTTCTATCAAAGACTTTACTTGGCACAACAAAACTTAAAACTAAGATAAGGAGAGGTTGCTACAGTAGTAAACAACTTCCAAGACACAAATATAAAACAAAAATACTGGAGTAAAAACATGGGTTGTCTCCCATAAGCGCTTTTCTTTAACGCCTTTCAGCTAGGCGCAGAAAGTGTATCTCAAGTAACATCGAGAGATGAAGCATCAACATCATAATTTGTTCTAATGATAGAATCATAAGGTAACTTCATTCTCTTTCTAGGGAAGTGTTCCATACCTTTCTTGAGAGGAAATTGATATTTAATATTACCTTCCTTCATATCAATAGTAGCACCAACGGTTCGAAGAAAAGGTCTTCCCAATATAATGGGGCAAGATGCATTGCATTCAATATCCAAGACAACAAAATCAACGGGGACAAGGTTATTGTTAACCATAATATGAACATTGTCAACTCTCCCCAAAGGTTTCTTTTTAGCATTATCAGCGAGGTTAACATCCAGATAACAGTTTTTCAATGGTGGCAAGTCAAGCATATCATAGACTTTTTTAGGCATAACAGAAATACTTGCACCAAGATCACATAAGGCATTACAATCAAAATCTTTGACTCTCATTTTAATGATGGGCTCCCAACCATCCTCTAGCTTCCTAGGAATAGAAGTTTCAAGTTTTAGTTTCTCTTCTCTAGCTTTTATGAGAGCATTTGTAATATGTTTTGTGAAAGCCAAGTTTATAGCACTAGCATTAGGACTTTTAGCAAGTTTTTGTAAGAACTTTATAACTTCAGAGATGTGGCAATCATCAAAATCTAAATCATTACAATCTAAAGCAATGGGATTATCATCCCCAAGGTTGGAAAAAATTTCAGCATTTTTATCACAGGCAGTTTCAATAGTTTTAGCAGCTTCAGGTAATTTTGCGCGCTTTGCACTAGGAGTAGAAGCATTGCCAACACCAATTATTTTACCATTGATAGTAGGAGGTGCAGCAACATGTGAATCATTAGCATTGCTAGTGGTGGTAATAGTCCAAACTTTAGCTACATTTTCCTCTTTAGCTAGTTTTTCATTTTCTTCTCTATCCCACCTAGCACGCAGCTTCAGCCATTAATCTTATATTCTCATTAATTCTAACTTGGATGGCATTTGCTGTAGTAACAATTTTATTTTCAATATCCTCAGGTTTAGCAGCCATTTTATTAATTAAAGAAGATTGTGACGCAGTACATGTATGAGATTCGGTCTTCAGCATTTGCAAGTTTAGTTTGCAACCCGTAAATCTCCATATTTAAATTTTCAAGTTGATTTCCTATTTTCTTCAACAAGGTAGATTGTTCATTCATAGTTTTAGTAAACAATTTATTTTGCTCATATTGTGATTGCATAAAGCTCTTGGTGGATCTTTCAATTTCTAAAATCTTTTCCTCATTAGGTGAAACATGTCTACTATAAGAATTATCATTAGCAGGATATGGTCTAGAATTTTGAGCAACCAATGAAGCTAACGGAACATTATTAGGATCAACATTAGTCCTACCATTAACAAGCATAGACATAATAGCATCAATCTTATCACTCAAGGAAGAGGATTCTTCAACAGAATTTACCTTCTTACCTTGTGGAGCTCTTTCCGTGTGCCATTCCCAGTAATTAATCATCATATTATCAAGACGCTTTGTTGCTTCACCAAGAGTGATGGACATAAAGGTACCTCCAGCAGCTGAATCCAATAAATTCCGCGAAGAAAAATTTAGTCCTCGCATAGAAGGTTTGGATGATCATCCAAGTAGTCACTCCATGGGTTGGGCAATTTTTAACCAGAGATTTCATTCTTTCCCAAGCTTGAGCAACATGTTCATTATCCAATTGTTTAAAATTCATTATGCTACTCCTCAAAGATATAATTTTAGCAGGGGGATAATATCTACCAATAAAAGCATCCTTGCATTTAGTCCATGAATCAATACTATTCTTAGGCAGAGATAGCAACCAATCTTTAGCTCTTCCTCTTAATGAGAAAGGATACAGTTTCAATTTAATAATATCACCATCTACATCTTTATATTTTTGCATTTCACATAGTTCAACAAAATTATTGAGATGGGCAGCAGCATCATCAGAACTAACACTAGAAAATTGCTCTCGCATAACAAGATTAAGTAAAGCAGGTTTAATTTCAAAGAATTCTGCTGTAGTAGCAGGTGGAGCAATAGGTGTGCATAGGAAATCATTATTATTTGTGCTTGTGAAGTCACACAACTTAGTATTTTCAGGGTTGGCCATTTTAGCAGTAGTAAATAAAGCAAACTAGATAAAGTAAATGCAAGTAAACTAATTTTTTTGTGTTTTTGATATGGCAAACAAGACAGTAAATAAAGTAAAACTAGCAACTAATTTTTTTGTGTTTTGATATAATGCAGCAAACAAAGTAGTAAATAAAATAAAGCAAGACAAAAACAAAGTAAAGAGATTGGGAAGTGGAGACTCCCCTTGCAGCGTGTCTTGATCTCCCCGGCAACGGCGCCGAAAAAGAGCTTGATGGCGTGTATTTCACACGTTCGTTGGGCAACCCCAAGAGGAAGGTATGATGCGCACAGCAGCAAGTTTTCCCTCGGAAAGAAACCAAGGTTTATCGAACCAGGAGGAGCCAAGAAGCACGTTGAAGGTTGATGGCGGCGGGATGTAGTGCGGCGCAACACCGGGGATTCCGGCGCCAACGTGGAACCCGCACAACACAACCAAAGTACTTTGCCCCAACGAAACAAGTGAGGTTGTCAATCTCACCGGCTTGCTGTAACAAAGGATTAACCGTATTGTGTGGAAGATGATTGTTTGCAGAGAAAACAGTAAAAACAAGTATTGCAGCAGATTTGTATATCAAGTATTAAAGAATGGACCGGGGTCCACAGCTCACTAGAGGTGTCTCTCCCATAAGATAAAAGCATGTTGGGTGAACAAATTACAATCGGGCAATTGACAAATAGAGAGGGCATAACAATGCACATACATGACATGATAAGTATAGTGAGATTTAATT
>NC_061513.1:165661953-165679452 GCF_022539505.1 Lolium rigidum | reverse complement strand
TCAATCCCCATTATTGAATTGTTTTGAAAACATTTCTATCGATCCTTATCTAGGGTTTTTCTTATCTCACATTCCACGCTTCTTCATCCTCATAGGTAACATCAAGGTTTGTTTCACTACTGTTGTCTTCATGGCGAGTTGCCGAGAAAACATTCTCTGGGTTGGGTATAGATGAGAATAGATAGAAAGATTCTACAGAAGGTTCCTACCCTGAACACAATAGGTCAAATGGATTCATATTACAAACAACATCTAACAAGCATCAAGCTAAATGGTTCAAAACACCAACAAACTAGTATGGTCATACCTCAATTTGGTAAGATCAGTAATTTGTTACTTTATCGTTGGTTCGGTAAAAGAGAACTAATGGTGGTCTAGTCTATTTCTATATTGGATGCATCAAGTTCTATTCTACTCCTTCGGTGTATCTTCATGTGTTGTGCAGTCTGCATCGAAGTCTTTGTTCAAGTCCTTCATTTGTTGAGTCAGAGAACATCATATGAAACATCTCTCTTCATGCTTCAGGGACATGATCATCATCAATCCTTGTTGATAGTTTTGATAAGGGGGTCAACTAAAGTTGGAGGAAAACAATTTTGAAGATGGAATAGATGAGAATACCAGAAGTTCACAAAGCAAACATCTTTTGATTGAAATAGGATTAGACAAATTTTTCATCCTAGAGTCTTCCTTTTTCTAATCCAAACCTAGGGTCTCGATCCTACAGGCAACACTATGCTCTGATACCATTCTGTAGCACCCTACCTTTTAATAAAGGCAAGATACCTGTGTATAGTGCTATTCCCGGGATCATCGATAGCACACACATTACAAAATATAGTAATCATTGCAATAGTATCAAATTACTACATCGTTGATCCAGAGGGTAAAGTAAAACCTTACAAATTGCATAGTCACATGGACTAGCTAAACAATATTCAGAACAAACACAGCGGAAAGTAGATTATCAATGAGCCTTCATCATCTTCATGTGCCACAGGCAGTCATGTTGGAATGTAGACTCGAGATCCTACCACGTACTTCTCCTCAGAAAATCCTGCACGTTTGAATATGCAGCCCCTCTAATGGAGGTCAGTACAATGATGTACTGGCAAATGACACTTATATGGTGGCTGTTTTGGGTATGACTATCTACATGATATTTGGCTAGTGGAGTTTAGGCAAATTTGCATAAAGCCAATTTTATCCTACATTTTACTTAAAACAAAACATTTTGAAAATCTTTGAATGACATTATGAAATCACACCATGGTTAAATCCTCCATGGGTTTTAGAATAATCACATGGTTACATCTCCCATGAGTTTTCAAAGGTTGATACAAATTTTTAAATACATTCATAAAAGGTGATGAGATTCTTCCGTACATTCCTTTCCTAGAAGCTCAAATTGTCCATAACCGGGGACACGGCTAAGATCTTAGGTTTAAACTCTCGAGAGGTTGCGCTCTTTACCCACAATTCGCAACCAAGCCTTTTTGCCAAAATTCTTCATCTTCATTAAGGCCAGGACGAGGTCACTACGAAGCTTTTCCTTAGTAGCCCCCCTACCTACCGGATCCGCCCGTACCCAGATTCCCCCCACTGGCGGTACCCTAGGCGGGGTTTCCCACTACGTACTTAGCCAAGACAGAGCCCATAATGTATTGTGGTTGCACTGGAAGCTATCTAAAACATGGACGACATAATAATCTCTTTAATCCTGAGTGGCCATCCACAAGTGCACCCTCAGGCGATGACAACCACAATGTGGCCCTGAGTAGCCACTCAACATTTGAGCACCCTCAGGCGATGACAACCACAATGTGGCCCTGAGTAGCCACTCAACATTTGCGCACCCTCAGGCGATGACAACCACAATGTGGCCCTGAGTAGCCACTCAACATTTGAGCACCCTCAGGCGATGACAACCACAATGTGGCCCCGAGTAGCCGCCCACCAAGCAATTCCAAATCCACCCAGGTGTTTCATTAAGGTTGTTAATTTTCACTTTTCGAACATCACAATCAAAACAATGAAACAACATTTGGCATTTGATGTTGCGAGAGCAGAAACAAAGTATCCTATCAATAGGTTCAGGATTAGCTACACACTACTAGGGTTTTCTAAGCATAGCATAATACTTTTCTTTTGAAATCAAAATCCTACCATGCATACTAGTTTCAAAACACTAATGCATATATAAAAATAGGTAGGAATTGAGTGTCACTTGCCTTTTTAGTAAATGAAGATCGTTCACTTCTCTCAACAAAACACGTCGCTCTTCACACGAACTACAAGATAAATATAGCACAACATAAACACACCATTCAACAACAACAAAATCGAGACAAGACAACAATCGGAAATCGCTCTATGGTACTAAGGTGGGGCATGAGGTCTGGCTTGCAAGGTATGGCGGTGAGAGTTTGGATGGCAAGTCACACGATTAGAAAGAGATGGATTATCTAAGATATAATTGAAGAATCTTTATGCTTTACAGAAAGCATGAAAAGAATTTGAAACGGCTTATGTGAATTGAATCACATAAGTGACAAATAGTGCAACAACAATACTACTGAATAAGTGTGACAACAATTATTCAAAATAGTATGAATTACACATAGGCTTGGGTATAGATTTGTGATATATTGAATTACTCAATTAACTCATTTGTATATTGAATAGTTCAATATAAGTCAACAAGATTAAATGGGCATGAGGTTGAAATGCACATGATAGGTGTCGGGATTTGGTTCACGGATTCTAATGGATAACAAGGGTTTAACACATCGGATATGTAGTAGAGTTTCTCGACCTCACCGGAGCAAGGTGAAAGTCTAAAATAGGACATCTCACACTTTACTCAAATAACTCAGTTGTTATTTGAATAATATGAACTAGGATAATATCATTTGGACATATGATGATTGTGTCTAAGATATTTTGATAGATGGGTTTGACTAAAGGATTCACTTTTGCATGAATGAACCTTGTTTGAAATAATTAAGGAAATGCATCTATAATGAAAATACTCAAATTCTCATGTTTGAATTTGAATAGTCGGAAAAGGGTTGAACTAAGTTTGGTGTTTGTGTAACTGGACAGAGAGCATCAATATGATCCATTTGCAAAAATAATCTCTTGATTTGGGTTTATAGAAGTTGAGTTATATCAAAATACTCAAATTCACATATTCAAATTTGAATATTTAAACATTACTCGAAAGTTAGATTTAAAATCACATTGGGAATGGTGTTTTTGCACATGGGAGCATATGCTCCCTTTATTTTGAAATGCATGTAACATACATTTTGAAATTTCAAAAAATTGAAACGAAAAATTCGAACGTACATCTTCACGTGCTACACGCTCACAAAGTTGTTTCATAAAAATCCGACTTGTCGTGTGACGTGTGTAAAAAGACAAAATTCAATGCTGAAAATAAGGCTTTTCGGAGATAAATTTTCTCTTTTTTACACAGACCACAAAACATATTGGTTCCTCGCGAAACTTGACGAACGTACGTATATTGGGGAGATGTACATGTAGAATTTTTTGTCAAAATTTTTCGACATTTCGAAATATAACTTTTTGATAGAGGGAGCATATGCACCCGAGAGCCGAATTGAATTTCCGAATCACATTTGTGTTCTAAACATTTTTATGAGACCAGCGGTATATTATTTGCCAACTTTGGATGTATAATTATTTTTCTATAATTTTTACAAGATTAAACATGTCGCGGTTAAAATTTGATGTTTTACGAAAAGTTGTCCGAAAATGTTTCTCGAATGGAAGAACTTCCTACACGAAAGTTATAGAGAATATAATTACGAACCTAACAACAGAGAAAACATCTAAAACGGAGGTCTAGATCTATTGTTAAGGAATTTCGATGATAGACATGAGCAAGGAGCTAGTACACACGATTGATTCGTTGTATGAAAAAGAAATGATGTGGCATGGCTTTTAGCTTGCTGGTACCAGTTCACGTTTAACCAGGAGTGCACGATCATGATCAGACAAAAGGGAAAAAGAATAAACCAGAAGAGATGCTCACGGCGGGAGGTTGTTTCGGTGGCTGAAGACGTACGCGGCCGCGAGTGTTGGCTGGTTCGTTTCGTCGATGCAGAAGCTACCGCGCTTGGACGAAGTGAAGACTGAAGAGGGTGTGCGGATGACGTGCTGTAGGCGACGGCAGTCTTGGGGACGTCCTTGGCGCTCTCCAAATGACCGTGATGTTCGTCCCTCGACACGGCGACGGCATGGCTTCGGCGGCAACGTAGAGAGAGAATCAAAACGGCACAAAATCATGTCTTAGGGGTAGGCGACGGTAAGAGGAGTTCACTAAAACAAATGGAACAGAGCTAATGATTAACGTACGCGGCGTACCGGTCCGATGAACTCAGATGATGTCGTGGCCAACAGCGACAACTTGATGCACCGCCATGTCCTGGAAGTAGCCCTTGAAAAGGGGAGCCTGCTGGTACAGGGAATCCACGAAATGATCACCGAGGTCGATAGGATCCAGCGATGAACTCGAATTTTGGGCTGCGATGGGCATGGTCGGCATGGGTTGTACAGATCTCCTCTCAAGAAACTTTGAGAACGAAAATGAGGGAGGAGGCGAGGAGGCTCAAAGTGACGCGCTCAGATCTTCCGGGGATGGACTTAGGTGGGAGATCGGGAGGTCTATGCCGTCGGGTGGCATTCGGTGCACCTGGACGGTTTGACAATTTAAGGCTATGAAGTGGGAAATAATTTCCCTGAATAGATTCCTCATTTATTACTGAGTAATTCTCGTGTTGAAGTCGACAAGAAACGTTTGATAGAATTGAAGAGAGGAGGAAGGGAAGGTACACTGCCATGGACATGCTCATGTACGTGAACCAGGAAGAAGAAGAGCACGAGCTCGCACGGGTCGGTCAGGCTTCCGTTCCTGCAACGAGATGGGCCAACAAGTTCGGCCCAAGAATAAATAAGGAGCATACAAAATAAAATGAATGGAGGACCGGGTGGGCTGCTATGGGCCAGATGGGCAGGTTGGCCCAGTTTGGGTCGGCTCGGCTGGCCGGTCCGCTTTATATTTTCTTTTCTATTCTTTTGTCGAAATCGTTAAAAAAAGGCCGACCTTCACGAAGGGAAGACAACTCGCTCCGCATGTGACAAGTGGCGCGCTGTGGTCCCAGAAAATCCCTGGGAAGTAGTCTCCCTGCTCGCCACGTGTCGCAAGGGGAAGTAAGGTGGGTACAATGGAGGAGAGAGAAGAGCTGGGTTGTGTCAGTTTCTCCCTTTTTTTCCTAGATTCGTTTTTTCAAAATGAAATATCTTGAGAACCGTAAGTCCAAATTACAAACCGTTTCCACTTTTGAGACCCACTCGTCGAGATCTTCAAAACTAGATCCCATGTTGATAGGTTTCAAGAAACTTTTTTTTCGTACTTCATATACTACTATGGTTGTACTCCTGTTGTGTATCTAACTGTACTCGTGCATGAAGTGATAAGTACTTCTGTTTTAAATATATTTGATGCATTTTTCCCTTTACTCGTGTGAGCAACTGTACCTGTACTTGTTCATGTGCGCGATTGTACCTGTCTTATGTGGACGACTGTACCTGTATTCGCTCGTGTACACGACTGTACTTACTCGTGTGCACGAATGTACTCTGCTCGTGTGCGCGATCGTACTCGTACTACGCTCGTGTACTGCGACCTGATACTTACCCGTGTGCGCGACTGTACCTGTCTTATATGGGCGACTGTACCTGTACTCGCTCGTGTACGTGGCTGTACTTCCTCGTGTGCGCGACGGTACCCGTCTCGTGTGCGCGACTGTACCTGTACTCGCTCGTATACGCGACTGTAATTCCTCGTGTGCGTGAATGTACCTGTCTCTGGTCCGCGACTGTACTTCCATAGATGAGGTACGGAAACAGACCTAAACTATCTAGCTTTAATATCAGTTGAATACAGCAAAGCATAAACGAAGCTAGCTGACTACTTTCGTTTGCATGCATGCATCCTGAAGTTTATGAAGACGTGGACTGGCCAAAGACGAGTACGTTGAGTACACGCTCGGGGGACGTACGCGCTACAGGTTCGGACACTCGCGCGAGGCTTGCCATACGCGGAAGTACGCGCTGGAGGCGGTAGGAAGCACGCGCTATGCATGCGCGGGACGGAGTACGCGGAGTACGCGGTCGAGGGCGGTATGCCACGTGTCGAGCAGACGGGTGTTTGCTTACCTTCGTAAAGGTTGGTCTTTGTTATTCTATTACTTGTTTCTTCGATAAAAGAAGTTTTATAGCTCTAATTTAAGTGAAACAAATTTCTAAAAATTTGTAAAATTCAAAATAGTATTTTAGGGCAAAAGGGGGATGTTTAAAACTCATTTATAGAAAATAGAATAAGAAAATAAGAAAATAATGCATGCATGCACATTGGTCTTTATGGCTATTTTGGGATTACTTTGCAGATAGGGTTTTAGGGTTTTTGTTTTCTCACAAAAATCTTTTATAATTTCAAAAGCTTAAAAACAAAAAGAAATGTTAGAGATTCTTTTGAAAGTTTTTTGAAAGCACCATTTTGGAAATAACTTTTTAAATAACTTCAAACAGTTTTAATTTCCTGTGAATTTTCAATCAAGTTCAAACAATCAAGCATTAAATTAAATTTTATTTTACATTTCGAAATTTAGAAAATTTCGAGATGTGACATTTACTATATGCCAATTCATGCTAAACCACTGAGAATACATACCTGTAACTCTGTGAAGGAGTTATTAGAAAGGTAGATAGAGCCATATGAGGTGTTATATGCGGGGTATGTACATGGGCCCGCCATATTCCCACAAGCTCGGCATCGGGATGGTGAAGGAAACATGGGAGGTACTACCGGGTGCGTAGCGCTGAATGTAAGTGGAAGAATTAGGTTGTGTAAAGTGCATAGTTCGAGCAATGCAAATGTTGACAAGCGAGTGCATAACACTATGTTACAAACTGAACAGTCAAAATTTAGTGTATGATGAATATAAGCATGCTAATTTGGCGTTTCCGAATTCCAAGAAGCGATGAGACGAGCCGGTGATAATATCGAAATAAATCATGGCATGTATATGTGGCTTAAGAAAATATACCCGAACCCTTGGATGGTTACGACCCGGCTGGTCCTTGGACTTGAGCTTATATAAGCATCCGGAAGGTGGGGCCGGCGAGTAACTTGGTGGCAGCCTCTGCAGATGCCTCATCGGCAGCAGCTTGCAATCCTTTTGACCAATGAAGGCTTAGCAGTTTCGACTGCATATGAAAATTGAAGAGCAACAGACATCAGCAGTGATATATAAAATGAATCTATGAGACACTGATGCATATAGTGCTGGATGTAAGTGGAAGAATAGGGTTGTGTGTGTTTCTGAACTATTGGTAAGCATAATTAGACAAAGTCGGCAATAAACAGACAAATCAAATCATGTATGAGGATTAAGAAAATATACCTGCTTAAAAAGGATACCACCCAGCTGGCCCGTGGCCTTGTGCTTGAGGAGGTTTTCAGAAGATGGTGGCGGCACCATCATCTTCACAGCAGCCTCATCAGGATCATTTTTTATCAATTTGAGTAGAGGCACAGAAGCTTCATCCTCGCATATGAATAGCAACAGTAACTCATCATTGATATTTAATAAATCTATGAGATGGACTGATGCAAAAAGTGCGGGATGTAAGTGAAAGAATAGGGTTGTGCATAGACAACGAGTTGACAACAATGCAAATGATTACAAAAGAAGCCAACGGAACACAACGAGCTTATATACTGGATGAGACAGACTGAAAAGTGAAAAATTAGTGTATGATGATTGTAAGCAAACGCAGTGTTTCCGAACTTTTGGTAAGCATTAGGCAAAGCCAACAGTAATTAAACAGATAATAATAAAATCATGTATGTGGATTAAGAAAATATACCTGATTCATTAAAAGGTCACCACCCAGCTGGACCATGGCCTCGTGCTTGTAGAGGTTTCGGATGATGGTGCCGGCACCATTGTCCTCACAAGCAGCCTCATCAGCCTCATTTTGCATCCACTTGAGTAAAGGCGCAGCGAGTTTCAGCTCGCATAAGAATGGGAACAGATCTCAGCAGGTGATATTGAATGACTCGAGACAGATCGATGCATATAGTGCCTGGATGTAAGTGGAAGGGTATGGCTGTGTATGGACAACTGTTCACAACAATGCAAGGGTGTGTTCGGTTCGAAACAGCGTGGAATGGAATGGAATGGTTCCATTTCAGAGGAATGGAATGGTTACATTTTTTTCGGTTGGGAAAAATGGAGAGCGGAACAGATCAAGGTTAAACTAATCATTTGCCTCAAAATTGTAATTAGCAATTGCAAATGACATTTAATCTCAAAATCATAATTAACAGCGCCTAATGGTGCTCTTTTAATCTAAAAATCGTAATTAACATCATTTTTTGTTGGGTTAGGGAACTGGAGAGTAGATGAACATTACTGTATGATGATTGTAAGCAAACGAATTTGGTGTTTCTAAACTTTTGGCTTCGAGATCTTATGGGCTTCAACTATAGCCTACCCCAACTTGTTTGGGACTGAAAGGCTTGGTTGTTGTTGTTGTTGTTGTAAACTTTTGGCAAGCATTAGAAAAAACCGACAATAAACAGACAAAAATCAAGGCATGTTTTGTGGATTAAGAAAATATACCATATTCATTAAAAGATCACCACCCAGCGGGCGCGTGGCCTTGTGCTTGTAGAGGCATTTAGAAGATGGGGGCGGCATCAACATACTGGCAGCATGATCAGCCGCAGTTTTGATCTTCCTTTTGAGTAAAGGCCCTAAAGTTTCGATCCGCATATGAATAGCAAAACAAAAGGCAGACCTCAGCGGTGATATTGAATTATCGTATGAGATATACTGATGCATATAGTGGATGCTCTTAGCCTTTTGCACCATGAACACTAGCTATGGACAGACAAAAAAAACTACTCCAGTTGACTCAGCTTTGTCTAGATACCTCCATCCCAAAGCTTAAGGCTTATTTATTTTTCAGAAATCAAAACAAGTAAAGTTTGACCAAAATTTTAGAACATTCTATGAACAAATATAATATTGTGTAGATACCGTAGGAAAATATATTTCACAACCTATTTAATGATATTAATTTTGTATTTTGCATGTTAATGATTTTTGGTAAAAGCTTAGTCAAACTTGGTATAGTTTGACTTTCTAAAAATAATATAATCCCTAAGCTTTGGGATGGAGGTAGTAGTATCTAGAGCTAAAAACACATCTAGATACATCCGTATCTACAGATAGTTGAGTCAATTAATTTGGATCCGAGGGAGTATCGGATTCGGACTACATCATGGTAAGTTGGTTAAAAAAAATTACCCCTCGGCGGTCCCCGCCAGCCTCGGCAGTGGCATTTCGCTTCTTGTGCCGCAGATCGAGCCATGCTCCTGCAGCAGGTGGGCGCTATTCTCGTTCCCCATAGCCTCAGCACGGAACCTGGAGGTACCAACCTGATACAGAGAATATAGAGCATGGTGTCACAGAGGCTTTATGCACAAACAGACTGAAGACATGTGCTACTTTAAGCATCTTCCAGAACGAGGAACAGATTGAGGATGCGGACAGACGAGTGGATAAGCAAACGGAGTACCCGCTTTGCGGGGCCGGGGACGCAGCTCAGTGCTCAGCCAACTCGCCCACATGCGTGGTGGCCTTACGCTCCATTGCCCCCCACCACCACCGAGGTATTTCCTTTCCTGTACAAGCTGACAAAAGATACATTGAGGATCTGCAGAAACTACAAAGGTTGCAAATGTCGACAAATAAAGGAAGAACACCCCAATCCAAGCAAAGGTAGCCCCCGCCCCTACCCCCATCAATCACTCCCAGCGCGAGGGTGACCAGAAAGACACCCCTTCGCCTGCAATAGGAAATAGTAGATGCGCAAGATATCGAGGTGAGGAAAAAAGAACCGATCTCGAGAAAGGAAAGAGCATTACTAGTACTACCTAATCCGCTTGGTCTAGATGCAGCTTGCCCCTCCAAGGCTGGATGCCTGGACGGTGGAGGCGAAAGGAGGGGATCGAGCTAGCGGCTTGCATCCGTCGGCTGTCGGCACTCGATCGGGAGAGACAAAGGGGGCTACATAAAGGGGAGGGGTAACATATTTTATTACACAGTGAACTTACTGATGTGACTAGTCATTACATGTCTCACTGAAACTGGGACCCATAGTGTGGCACCCCAAATTCACTTGAACCTGCACGGCGGGACGCATTGGCGCGTCAAGAAAACCCCCGAATTGTAGCGGGGAAATGAAACATTTCACAAAAAATCGAAATTCAAGCACACCGCCACGCGCCAAGCACGCGGGCTGTTCCTTCCTCTTCCTCGGTTCCTCCTCCCCTATCCGAAAAAACCCCAAATCCCAAGCTCAAACAACAACAAAAAAAAAACCCAAATCCCCTGGCCGACATGCATGTCCTCGTTAACCCGCTGGAAATCGTTCCCGGACGAGGCGGACCCCCCGCCCTGAGATCCCGAGTTCGTCCGTTCCGTCCACCTCGAGGCACTGCGTGCTGTCTCGCAGCGGCGGCTTGAGGGCGCTGCAGAGGAAGTTCCGCCGGAAAGTGCTCATGGCAACCGTGCAAGCTCACCGGCGTGCTGTATCCCAAGAGGAACTGGTCAAAGCTTTGCTATTCGCAAAAAAAAGTGGGCCAAGATCTGGTCAAAGCTTCGTCGATGGCTTGCCGCGAGAGGCTTGGAGTCCAGAGTCAATAAACTAGCTGCTGGAGGACTTGGGCGGTTTACACCGATTCATATTAACTGACTCAAGTTTGTTAGTCTAGTTAACAAATGCATCTAGATACATCCATATCTAGACAAAATTGAGTCAATTAATATGAATCGTAGGGGAGTGCCCGAAAGTGTTTCATGCTACCAATTAATGCGCCGGCAGGATCTGGCTGTAGAAGTAATTGTGCTACTACTCATACGATGAACCGATTGTGTGGGTGTCAAATTTTGCAACGCGATCATCCATCGAATGCTTAATTATAGTTCTAGCGCCAAAGACGTATAAATCATAACAAAGATAGTACATACTACGAGCACCGTAACATAAGAGTACGAATCATAAAGTAGCTCAACATTTTGCATCAGGGCTAGGTGGTCCTGAGACTACCGGGACGCCCCTGATGATCTCCGGGCGTGCATCCGCTTCAACGCAAAGCTGTGTACTCGGTCCACGGCCTCCTTCTGTAGGCTGGATAATCTCAGGTGCAGGACCTTCGTCTATGAAAGGCTCGTCATCAGTACCATCCACAGGTGCATCAGGGATGGGTGGTCTTGAGACTACCCGGACGCCACTGATGATCTCTGGGCGTGCATCCACTTCAACGCAAAGCTGTGTACTCGGTCCACGGCCTCCTTCACGTAGGCTGGATAATCTCGGGTGCAGGACCTTCGTCTATGAAAGGCCCGTCATCGGTACCATCCACAGGTGCATCGAACCGAGATTCATCTTCAAATCTCCCATCAAACCGAGAGACCTCTTCAACTCTATGCTTCGCAATTAGTACATCAATAGATTAGATAAACATCTAAGGGATGCAACCTGAACAAATGCCGTTTTACATATTTACCTTCTCATCCGGCACAAGCACATGTCCCGTAGCTGAAACCCGGTTCTCGAAGCAAGCGCCTTTTTCTCTCCTTCCCGTCCATCCATCTGCAACAAGTTAAATTTGAGTACAGAACTTGCACAGCAATGCAAACTATTGATCGAAACAACGGCAGCATCAATATAAATAATTAACTACATATGCCAGCACACATACAGTGTGAGCAAGATCTGCTTCTCCCGCTGAAGGATCATTATGTGGTTCACCATGATAAACCCACCTAACATATGTGCGGTCCATCCCAAAAATGTGTAAATGATCTTCCACTACATGGTGAGGCCTCTTCTCACCATTCATACATGTGCAGCGCGGGCAATACACGTCCAGGTCGTGACCTTCATGAGCTCTAATAAACCCCATAAAGGGTTGAACACCATTTATATATGAAGGGGAACATAAGTGTCCATGCAAGTATCCAAGTTCTCGTCCATCTGTTTAATTATGAGATACAATGGTTGGTGATTAATTTAAGGCGAAGTAGGAAATGTATATCCATCGAGTACAAAACTATACTAGTACATGATTATGCATTTCAGCAATCATGTCGAGTACAAAACAAAAAATGCCCATCGACATTTTAGCAAACAGATCGTGTACAAATCTCTGCCATGGCATTTCAGCAAATTAACGGATCGAGTGCAGAACTGACTCTATATGCCCACGCAAATGAACAAATTGATCGAGGACAAATCGAGCGGAAAACTATAAAGTGTCAATTAGTTCGAGCATACTGACGATTTTTTTAGCAGCATCAAGAAAATATAAATCGTTAGGCCGTCTTGCTCGATGCATGATTGAGCTAGAGATAGCAACCCTACCGTGGATCAACTTGACCGCCGGTGCGTCTCGAGAAGAACGACGGGGAGGGGAAGCTTCTTCTTCGCACGGACGGGACGGGGAGGGGAAGCACTTCGCACGGACGGGGATAAGTTGTGTAGCGGTGGGTGGGGGGTCATGCGGCCGGGCCGCCCGGTAGGTGGTGTTTAATGGAGTTGCGTGTGTAATTTGCCGTGCACAAGGTTGAGGAATAGGAAGTTCCCTTTGCCGCGCGCTGATGGCGTGTATTTCACACGTTCGTTGGGCAACCCCAAGAGGAAGGTATGATGAGCACAGCAGCAAGTTTTCCCTCAGAAAGAAACCAAGGTTTATCGAACCAGGAGGAGCCAAGAAGCACGTTGAAGGTTGATGGCGGCGAGATGTAGTGCGGCGCAACACCGGAGATTCCGGCGCCAACGTGGAACCTGCACAACACAACCAAGCTACTTTGCCCCAACGAAACAGGTGAGGTTGTCAATCTCACCGGCTTGCTGTAACAAAGGATTAACCGTATTGTGTGGAATATGATTGTTTGCAGAGAAAACGAGTAGAACAAGTATTGCGGTAGATTGTATTTCGAGTAAAGAGAATTGGACCGGGGTCCACAGTTCACTAGAGGTGTCTCTCCCATAAGACGAACAGACATGTTGGGTGAACAAATTACAGTTGGGCAATTGACAAATAAAGAGAGCATGACAATGCACATACATATCATGATGAGTATAGTGAGATTTAATTGGGCATTACGACAAAGTACATAGACCGCCATCCAACCGCATCTATGCCTAAAAAGTCCACCTTCGGGTTATCATCCGAACCCCCTCCGGTATTAAGTTGCAAAGCAACGGACAATTGCATTAAGTATGGTGCGTAATGTAATCAACAACTACATCCTTAGACATAGCATCAATGTTTTATCCCTAGTGGCAACAAGCACAACACAACCTTAGAACTTTCGTCACCGTCCCAGTGTCAATGCAGGCATGAACCCACTATCGAGCATAAGTACTCCCTCTTGGAGTTAAAAGCATCTACTTGGCCGGAGCATCTACTAATAACGGAGAGCATGCAAGATCATAAACAACACATAAGCATAACTTTGATAATCAACATAACAAGTATTCTCTATTCATCGGATCCCAACAAACGCAACATATAGAATTACATATAGATGATCTTGATCATGATAGGCAGCTCACAAGATCCGACAATGATAGCACAATGGGGAGAAGACAACCATCTAGCTACTGCTATGGACCCATAGTCCAGGGTAGACTACTCACTCATCACTCCGGAGGCGACCATGGCGGTGTAGAGTCCTCCGGGAGATGATTCCCCTCTCCGGCAGGGTGCCGGAGGCGATCTCCGGGATCCCCCGAGATGGGATCGGCGGCGACGGCGTCTCGCAATGTTTTCCGTATCGTGGCTCTCGGTACCGGGGGTTTCGTCACGGAGGCTATTTGTAGGCGGAAGGGCAGGTCAAGAGGCGGCACGGGGGCCCACACCACAGGCCGGCGCGGCCAAGGGGGGCCGCGCCGCCCTAGGGTTTGGCGCCCCGTGGCCCCTCTTCGTCTCTCCTTCGGACTTCCGGAAGCTTCGTGAGAAAATAGGCCTCCGGGCTTTTATTTCGTCCAATTCCGAGAATATTTCTTTACTAGGATTTCTGAAACCAAAAACAGCAGAAAACAACGAATCGGCACTTCGGCATCTTGTTAATAGGTTAGTTCCGTAAAATGCACGAATATGACATAAAGTGTGCATAAAACATGTAGATAACATCAATAATGTGGCATGGAACACAAGAAATTATCGATACGTTGGAGACGTATCAGCATCCCCAAGCTTAGTTCCGCTCGTCCCGAGCGAGTAAAACGATAACAAAGATAATTTCTGGAGTGACATGCCATCATAAACTTGATCATACTATTTGTAAAGCATATGTAGTGAATGCAGCGATCAAAACAATGTGTATGACATGAGTAAACAAGTGAATCATAAAGCAAAGACTTTTCATGAATAGCATTTCAAGACAAGCATCAATAAGTCTTGCATAAGAGTTAACTCATAAAGCAATAATTCAAAGTAAAGGTATTGAAGCAACACAAAAGAAGATTAAGTTTCAGCGGTTGCTTTCAACTTGTAACATGTATATCTCATGGATATTGTCAACATAGAGTAATATAATAAGTGCAATAAGCAAGTATGTAAGAATCAATGCACAGTTCACACAAGTGTTTGCTTCTTGAGGTGGAGAGAAATAGGTGAACTGACTCAACATTGAAAGTAAAAGAATGGTCCTCATAGAGGAAAAGCATCGATTGCTATATTTGTGCTAGAGCTTTGATTTTGAAAACATGAAACAATTTTGTCAACGGTAGTAATAAAGCATATGCATCATGTAAATTATATCTTATAAGTTGCAAGCCTCATGCATAGTGTACTAATAGTGCTCGCACCTTGTCCTAATTAGCTTGGACTACCTGGATTATCACCGCAATACATATGCTTTAACCAAGTATCACAAAGGGGTACCTCTATGCCGCCTGTACAAAGGTCTAAGGAGAAAGCTCGCATTTGGATTTCTCGCTTTTGATTATTCTCAACTTAGACATCCATACCGGGACAACATAGACAACAGATAATGGACTCCTCTTTTAATGCTTTAAGCATTCAACAACAATTAATTCTTTTCTCATTAGAGATTTGAGGATGTTTGTCCAAAACTGAAACTTCCACCATGGAACATGGCTTTAGTTAGCGGCCCAATGTTCTTCTCTCACAATATGCATGCTCAAACCATTCAACTCGAGTGTAGATCGCCCTTACTTCGGACAAGACGAACATGCATAGCAACTCACATGAAATTCAACAACGAGTTGATGGCGTTCACCAGTAAACATGGTTATCGCACAACAAGCAACTTAATAAGAGATAAAGTGCATAATTACATATTCAATACCACAATAGTTTTTAAGCTATTTGTCCCATGAGCTATATATTGCAAAGGTGAATGATGGAATTTTAAAGGTAGCACTCAAGCAATTTACTTTGGAATGGCTGGAAAATACCATGTAGTAGGTAGGTATGGTGGACACAAATGGCATAGTGGTTGGCTCAAGTATTTTGGATGCATGAGAAGTATTCCCTCTCGATACAAGGTTTAGGCTAGCAAGGTTATTTGAGGCAAACACAAGGATGAACTAGTACAGCAAAACTCACATAAAAGACATATTGAAAGCATTATAATACTCTATACCGTCTTCCTTGTTGTTCAAACTCAAAACTAGAAATTATCTAGACCTTAGAGAAACCAAATATGCAAACCAAATTTTAGCATGCTCTATGTATTTCTTCATTAATGGGTGCAAAGCATATGATGCAAGAGCTTAAACATGAGCACAACAATTGCCAAGTATCACATTACCCAAAACATTTATAGCAATTACTACATGTATCATTTTCCAATTCCAACCATATAACAATTTAACGAAGGAGAAACTTCGCCATGAATACTATGAGTAGAAACCAAGGACATATTTGTCCATATGCTACAGCGGAGTGTGTATCTCTCCCATAAAGTGAATGCTAGGATCCATTTTATTCAAACAAAACAAAAACTAAAACAAAACGACGCTCCAAGAAAAAGCACATAAGATGTGGCCGAATAAAAATGTAGTTTCAGGGGAGGAACCTGATAATTTGTTGATGAAGAAGGGGATGCCTTGGGCATCCCCAAGCTTAGACGCTTGAGTCTTCTTGATATATGCAGGGGTGAACCACCGGGTGCATCCCCAAGCTTAGAGCTTTCACTCTCCTTGATCATGTTGCATCATACTCCTCTTGATCCTTGAAAACTTCCTCCACACCAAACTCGAAACAACTCATTAGAGGGTTAGTGCACAATATAAATTGACATATTCAGAGGTGACACAATCATTCTTAACACTTCTGGACATTGCATAATGCTACTGGACATTAGTGGATCAAAGAAATTCATCCAACATAGCGAAAGAGGCAATGCGAAATAAAAGGCAGAATCTGTCAAAACAGAACAGTTCGTATTGACGAATTTTAAAATGGCACCAGACTTGCTCAAATGAAAATGCTCAAATTGAATGAAAGTTGCGTACATATCTGAGGATCATGCACGTAAATTGGCATAATTTTCTGAGCTTCCTGCAGGGCAGTGGGCTCAGATTCGTGACAGCAAAGAAATCTGGAACTGCGCAGTAATCCAAATCTAGTACTTACTTTTCTATCAACGGCTTAACTTGGCACAACAAAACTCAAAACTAAGATAAGGAGAGGTTGCTACAGTAGTAAACAACTTCCAAGACACAAAATAAAAACAAAGTACTGTAGGTAAAAACATGGGTTGTCTCCCATAAGCGCTTTTCTTTAACGCCTTTCAGCTAGGCGCAGAAAGTATGTATCAAGTAACATCGAGAGATGAAGCATCAACATCATAATTTGTTCTAATGATAGAATCATAAGGTACCTTCATTCTCTTTCTAGGGAAGTGTTCCATACCTTTCTTGAGAGGAAATTGATACTTTATATTTCCTTCCCTCATATCAATAATAGCACCAACAGTTCAAGAAAAGGTCTTCCCAATATAATTGGACAAGATGCATTGCATTCAATATCCAAGACAACAAAATCAACGGGAACAAGATTATTGTTAACGGTAATGCGAACATTATCAACTTTACCCAAAGGTTTCTTTGTAGAATGATCAGCAAGATTAACATCCAAATAACAATTTTTCAACGGTGGCAAGTCAAGCATATTATAAATTTTCTTCGGCATAACAGAAATACTTGCACCAAGATCACATAAAGCATTACAATCAAAATCTTTAACCTTCATCTTAATGATGGGCTCCCAACCATCTTCTAGCTTTTTAGGAATAGAGGCTTCGCGCTCTAGTTTCTCTTCTCTAGCTTTTATGAGAGCATTTGTAATATGATGCG